>NW_008823913.1:1312099-1323204 GCF_000699105.1 Pygoscelis adeliae
AAAGGAAATTAGAAATTTTTAATTGATTTCCCTGACATGCCCACAGTTCTTGAGGAGTTTCCCTTGTGCAATTACTGGCCTTTTTCACACGACTGAAAAATAAGAATTTGAAGTTGCAGAGGAAATCTGCGAATCAGAAATTGTCTGATTTGAAATTCACGCTGTGTTATGTTAGGCGCGACAGCTTGCAGCGTAAGCTGAGTGAACAGAAAAACTTCATATTGTTGCAATGTACCATTACCAACCTCCATCTCCGAGGGTGCGTCTGTGTTTGCCTTGCATCGCTCCCGATTCCCAGCAGCTGCGGTTAGAGGGGAGAGTGTGTGAGAAACTTGGCCTGTTTCCTAAAGGTTAGAAAAGTCAAGCTCTCTTGACTCCAACCATAGTGAAGTGCATGAAAGTTTGCTTCTTACGAATAACATCCTCAGTGTTTCTATTTCTGCCAGATCTCAGAGGTGTGATTTTGGCTGCTGCAACCCCGTGATGGCCGGGTGGCTCAGAGCTTTTGATTTCACTCAGCCCGTCGCTGTTGCCTGACATGCCTTAGTCCGCTCAGTCTCTCTGCAGTCTTCATACTTGCGCTCTTCCCTGAAATAGGAAGAAGGAACTTCCCAAATCATCACAAGGATGATTTCAGTAATGAATGAAGCTGTATTAATTGCAAGAAAAACACAAGAGTTAGTAGCGCAGCAATACGTGTGTTTTATAAAGCTGCTTTTTGCAGCTATGGAGTATTAAAGCCTACTGCTGCTCTTGCACAGTTTGCTTGTTTGGTAAACTTTCTAGCAGAGCTATTAGAAGTATTTAGTTTATTGCTGCATTGATGGTGCTATTAATAGTCTAACTTGGTAGGAATGAGTGGAAGTTGATGCAGAAGTACAGATAGGCCTTACCCAGGCTCCATTTTGTTATTTTTATTAGTGACAGATGTATTTTGTTGGCATGCTGTCCCACACAGCTGAATTGCATCAAACTCCTCATGCTCTTGGAACTATACTTTAAAAAAAAAATAAAATAAAAAAATTTTTCAGACTGTAGAGCTGAGTTTTAGATTGAGTTTACTGGGTTGTTTGTGTCATTACTTAAAAGTTTATCTCCAACTTGCTGAGCAGTGTTTATAAATCAGATTTCAATAAAGTTTGCAGTGTCAATAAACCTCACGAATGACTTGGCAGTCGGCTTTTGAACTGTCGGTGGGCAAAGTACAGACGCAGCCGTTCTTGCATCACGAGCATTACCGAAATGTTTTATTAGACGAGTGTGTAGAGTTGCTTCTCTCTGTTTTCCTGTGCCTGGGACCTCTGAGTTTTTGTAGCTATCCGAGGACCATCGGCTGCTGTGTTGATTCACATCTTTAAATAAGGAAACGCACCATGGGCTGATAGCGTCGATTCCAAACTGGCAACTAATGGAGCAGATCAAATACACCAGGGATGCTCTGGTCTTCCAGAAATTGAAGCTTTCGTTATAGAAATGTGGAAATGGGAGACTATTAATTTTGTTCTCTTGACAGTTGTTATCAAATCCTAGTTATTTCATGTGGTCTCAATTCTTTTCAATTTTGACATTTCAGTGCACAGGGGATCCATGCAAAAAAAGCCCAGTCACTCTAGAAGTTACTGACAGATCTGAAATCGTTTTAAGGGGGGGAGACTTGGGTTTGTTTCCGCTGCATCTGATGCTAAAATGTCCGTAATAAAACTACCATTAACAGTGCTGAAACATAGACCTTTGCAGCTTGCCTGCAGACTCAGGCAGGCAGCGTTGTGTTGTTTATACCTGAGCTTCCCCTTCTGAGGTTTTCGTAACTGTAAGTAGAAGCAGAATGGTTTTGCTTGTGTGCTAGCAGCATTTCTAGGTGGAAAACAGTGTGAAAAGGAGACCTTTTATCCAAGTCCGCAGTGGGGACTTCCTAAGCATGTGTAAGCCTGAGTTAGGAAACCATAAAGGGGAAGGTCTGGAAGATAAGATCATTTTGCTCCTATTAATGTTTAGAGGAGGCTTCCCAAGATGCTTGCAGCGAAGAGCATTATGGATTTTATTTTAAAGCTATGTCACATGTAACTTCATTGCTCAACTGAAAATCTCCCGGAGCTGAATCAAACTAAACTTAATTTTTTTTTCCTCCTGTTTCTGCATTGCTGGTTTGATCCCTAGATATAGAAGATCAGCAGAAATCCCCCACCATTTAAAAGGATTAGAACTGGCTGGTGAGATTTTGGCTGTAGAATTAACTGGTGGGAGCGGTTTTACAGTAATAATGCACAGGTCAAACGCGTGGATGAGTTGCGTGTCTCTGTATCAAGCAGAAAGCGAGGTGCAGCAGTCCTTCAGCATGTTTCTGTAGTCTTGCCTGCTCAGAATATGCCTTCATACTTTTTGTTGGGCTCCGCGTTTTTGTTAAACTTTCCTTCTCAAGTGACACTTGCATTTCAGTTGCTCATATTGCCTTATACCTCCTTACTTACCTTTCTCAGTCCGAGCAGTCCCTTTCTTTCCAAGCGTAATTCCCCATCTGCTTTGCTGGTCGTCCCTCTGGTGTGGAACCTGTTCAGCTGGTGATAGTGATTAATGACTGCACCAAGCAGTCATTTTTTTTGTCACTCTTATTTTTTCTGGTACACACACACAAATTGAAAGGCTGAGGGGTCTGGCAGGCCTCACGGCAGCTTTTCACTTTGCTACATCGCCGGCCACGACTCTCATACTTGCAAAACTTCCCTGTATTTGTTGGAGCAGTAACACGGTGCTTATCTGAAACGCCACGGTAGCGCGGGAGGGAAGAGTTTGAGCTGTTCGGGTTGTGGGTGGCTCTGGTTAGCCAGGAAGGCAGAGGTGCTCAGTGCAGGGAGAAGGATCCCCACTGCTTATTTGTTCTTCTGAAAGTCTGTTTCTGTGTGGCATGGCAGCTTTCCCCTTTCCCAGACAGTCAGTGGAAGGAGAGGTTCAAAATCTTGTGCTACTAGTTCCTGCTTTCAAAACTGGCTGAATCTGATTCCTTAGTCTTTGCCGGTAGGTTTGGGAAGTCAGTGGGACTTCACCTGAGTACTCCTTATCCTGTTAAGTCTGGGACTTAAATTATTTTGTTAGAAATGGAAATGAACCTTCTGGGTTTGATTTATTTCCTAGAAGTTTATCTTTTTATTCTCAGCTAGTGTTCCCAGTGACTCTTTTGGTACCATCAGTAGACCTGACCGAACAGTTCCATTACATTAATCCAAGCTATTTTCGACGTCGGTATTAAGCCAGGATTTTTAAGGAGAACATCAGTCAAACTGACTTTGGACAACCTTTGTCCTCCTATGACTGAGTGACTCTAATCTTTGCTGTGAAGAGGCTTGTGACCACTTCAGTGGCTGATCTGTGAGTCTGTCCTGTGGTGGCATTATCTGCATCCGTGTGTTGGCTGCCCACGACAGTAATTAACGCGTGTGCAGCATCCTTAATTTTGAAGGGCTACAAGGATACGTCTTCTGTAACGCAGTTCTGGATGTCAGAGAAACCGCTGGGAACTGTCTGAGGGAAGCGAGAGAAAACTGACCTGGAATGAGTTTACCAAATTAAGTGTAGGCTTATGTCTCTGTGCAAGGTGTTAGAGACCTTCTTCTACAAGGGTGAGGGCACCTGTCTTTCTATCCCTGCAGTTAGCATGTGAGCTCTTTGGAAAAAATTCACGTTGGGAACCCATCCAAATTTCTACCTTTGCAGAAAGTATCTTGCAAAATTGGCTCCCGTTACTGTGTTCTGGGGTTGGCTTCTTGTTACTGTTGAAGAAGGGGGGGTTGGTTTGTTTTTTGGTTTGGGTTTTAATTGCTAGTCATCCGAAATAGGGCTCCAAACCTTCTCTGGCTTGGGTTAAAAAAGACCTATCCTCAAAAGTGAATAATTTTCTGGCTTACTATATGTGTGAGCCAGAAAGAGCTCTTCGCTCTCAGAAATCCAACAAGCCATCTGAAGAGTGAAGTTTCTGGTGAGTGGAGTGTCTGTCTCTTGATGCGTATATTGAGCCGCACCTAGAAGTGCAGCTTCTTCTGTGTAACAGCAGATCGACGTACACTGGTTTTGTCATAGGTGCTGCTGGATTTAGGGATTGGGGAGGGTACACGCACTTCATAAGCAATACTAAATATCACTTCTGAAATAAGATACTGTGTAATTTGGGTTAATGTGTCCAGTTTCATAATTAATTTTAGGGAGAAAATCTTTCTAACAAAACACTGTTTTACGCTTCAAGAATTATCCTGAAGTGACTGGATCAGCAGGGATTTTCATATCCAAAAATAAGAATAACTATGTGTCTTACCTGACTGCAACATTATTTTTCATTTTTAGAAATTGAGTGTATTGGCTAAGGCATGGAGCTTGGGAGCTCTGGATGCAGTTAGTGTTATCAGATTGTACAGATGTGAAACTGAGGCAAAAAGTAAACAATTTGCCTGAGGTGAAATAAGAAATATGTGATAGTTCCTGGTGTCTCCTTATTCTTTGCTTGCCTTGTCTGCTTAGAACTTGTCAGAAGCTATTTTTTTTTTCCCCTCTAACCTTTTTACAGCACCTAGCATTCTGATTTTGATTTAAGCCTTTAGCCTTTGATTTAAGAGTACAGGAGCTACTGTAACATGGTAATGCTGAGCCCTTGGAGTCTCTTGGCATGTAACAATCATCATTTAGACAGAAGTAGCAAAAGGATTGCAAATACTCTAATTCCTTTTCTCATGCTGTCTGCTGTCTTGCTAATAAATTCACAAAGCTTATATGATTAAAAACTTGAGAACCTGGCGCGCTCTGTGCACTTTAAGTAAAAGTGGTAGAAAACTTGGAAGCTTTCTGTGAAGTGCCATAAAAACCTGACAGTGGCTTTGAAAGTCGGTTGCCGGCAGCAGAGGACAAGCCCACGGTGCCGTTGCGGGGTTTGCTGCAGGGGCAGGATGTGGTTCTGTGCTGATCGTACCTGGCCGCTGCCTCTGCAACTCCAACCGTCGCGTTCAGATTTCTCAGTACAGTAAATGTCTTACTGAGTCAGAAGCATCTCCGTTCGACCGTGTATTTTTGCACAGCACTGCAGTGGGTCAATGACTGTGATGTGGTTGAGTTACTGAAGTGAACAAAAGAAGTGCTAGTAAAAATAAAGTGCCTTTCGCCAGCGTCTAGTCCATGAAAGTGGTACGCTTGTATGGTGAGAGTCTGTGGTTAGTGGTTCCAGATTTAAAAACAGTTCATCCTTTGCCTCCGGATCCAAGGATGGCACTTCCATCTTCCCTCTGTAAACTGATGTGCTGCAGGAGTCGCGCTCCTCCTCTGTTTGCTCTAACCACCAGCTGGTGGCTCAGGGCTGTCCATGCTGCAGCGCGGGCTCAGTGCCACTGAGGGATGGGGGTGGGGAAATCTACATATTAAGTTTTAATGAAATGGGACCAGTGTTTCATTAGGAGCAATGGGTAGCTGGAATCTTTGCTGTGGCTGGGCAGCCTGATCTCTGTCCAGAAGCTGGATGATGCAGTAGCCATGGGTGAGGTGATGGTGGAGGCTGGAGGCCACTGTAGTGTTCAGCGTTAGCCATCACCGCTCAGTCAGTGACAGCCATCACTGCCCTCCTCATTGAAGGAAGTAGAAGTAAACCAGTGTCAGGCTGTCCCCAGCCCTCCAAATTTCACTGCGTGGCTTTAACCGCAGCACTGTTGTCTCTGTTAATTGGGTCTACTTTTGATTTACTAAAAGAAATAAACGTAATTTTGGCTCCGAGTCGGTGCACAGCCTCCTGGCTGGGAAGAACTGTGCTGAGGAAATCCCCCGATAAACTCTGGCTTCTTGGCCGTTAACCTGAGCTGACTAATGCTGAATGAATCATCTCTGTACAGCAGCAGCCTGGGGAAAGGCTGCTCTTCCAGGGTTGATCCTTCAGTTTGTTCAGTAGCGCAAAGTGCAGTGGCTGTGGCACGTACCTGGCTCGGGGTATGGTAGGGTGACTCTCCCTTAGGATGCGACACACTGTACTTAAAGGAACACGAGAGTCCAACTGTGAGTGCTGGTGCTTAGTCCTGCCCTGGATCTCAGGGAACCAGAAGACAAGTACCATGATCTGCTGGAAGCTTGATTTTATTAAAGAGTAATCAGCAGTGGATATGTGAGCATAATTTACTGGGTATCAGAAGATCTCTTTAAACATTGCACTGAATTAGAAAAGAAAAACTGCTATGCACAGTTTTATTGTTTCTTTATGAAATACAGCTGTTGAATTTGTATTTTCCCTTATTATTCACTGTCCCCCAGCCATTCATCAGTGCAACTCTCTGGAGTCATGATTGCTCCCCAGTCTCCAGTATTAAAAACCCATCAGAAGAGTCCAGTTGGAATTTTCCAAGCACGCATGGCATCTCAGCATCACAGTTCTCATTAATTTTTGTGACATTAAGGGTTGGGATCCCACAGGCAGTCTTTTGGAAATACTTAGTTTCCATGAAGAAAAAAGCAGTGAGGGAATTTTTGCCTCCAAACTCTTTTTTTTTTTCTTTTTTATTTCTTTTTTAAGTGAATGGAGGCAAGCACTTCTGTTCTGTTAGACCATTTGTGGAAGCTCCCCTCCAGCAGTAAATGGGACCTGGTGTTATGGTTGGGAGCCCGTAGCTGGCACGCTGAATGCTCGAATTAAAGCAGCATCTCTGCAGGTACATATTTAAAACTAAAATATTACAGCAAGTTAAAACAACTTTGGCAGCATGTGCAAATTACTTGGCAAAAGTGTTAATTTCCTTGTTAAACGTCGTAGCAGAAAGGGCCTTTGATCCCAGCAGCCTGTTGGGAGCCCTTCCTAATTGTTATCAAACTATCCTGTAGCTTTAAACAGATAAGACCTAATTAGCTAAAGTGGTGTTGCATTTTTCAAAATAAAGAGTGCCCTCTCAATGTTACGCACCTGTGTTTCTGCTCTTTCAGCTAGAATTACATATTTGGCGCTCTGCCCGACATATGATTTCAAGCGAGGGCTGGTATCCTGTGGCAGTCGGTGGCTCCCAGCAGCAGAGGAGAGGGGACTGTGGCTTGCATTTCCCCGGTGGCCCAAGCACAACGTACAAATGACCCCCTTCAGATGGGAGGCAGAATTTTAAACGTTTTTAATGACAGGAATATGAAGGGCTGATGTAAACTTTTCTCTCTCCCTCTTTTTTTTTTTTTTTTTTTTGATCCTTTGCACTGTGAAGAGGGGAAAATTGCATTGGAGTAAGGTCTGACTTCCTTGCCTCAGTGTAAAGAGTCTTCTCCACGTCAAAAGACCACTTTAATGATTAGTCTGAAATCTCCTTTACTACTTTTAACTTCAGGCTATTAGTGAGGCCACCACAGAGGAGGAGGAAGGAGAGAGATGTTGGAAATGCAATATTCTTCTGCCTCTTTCACCCATCTGCTTCCAATGGGAAAACTGAAGCATTAAGGATTTGGTTCAACACCTGTTAGGTTACTCAAGGAAATACAAAGACTTTACCAGATGTTTAAGAAGAAACATATGGCAGGCAGGGAAGGAGAAACTGTGCCAATTTGTCTGTTTAATCAATCAAACTTGTAACAATCAGTGCTATTGTCCATGCCCTTAATAAATAATTGTTCCCATGAAATACCATTTAATGCAATGTAGAACTGCACTAATTGCCCATTGCAGCGGGCAGAATGAAGGATGCAGTAGGTTCTTCCTCCTTCCCTTGCTGATGGTACAGAGCTTTTGAATTTTTCTCCCCCCGTGTTTTTAAGCCCCAAACAAAAAATCACTTCCAGGAATAGATCGAAACAGGATTCATAACCGCCTGCAGTTTTCAGAGGTCACTTGAAATTTAGTTACAGTGGCTAGCAGGGAAAGTAAAGAGTATAGGTTTAGCTTTGCAAGGTATTTTGTGAAGGTGGATGTTGATTCCTTGAAGTTTTGAAGCTTAGGATCCTTCTTGATTTTTATATATAAAGCAAATAAAAAATACCGGTTTTGTTTTCACCACAGGCTACCACCATTTGCGGTTTATCTAGAAAAAGTGTTGCTGTAAATCCAGAGGAGCTCCTCTAGTGGTGTGATTTGGGTGTAAAAGAGGATGGTTTTAAGTGGTTTCCTGGAGAAACACTTTACACCAGCTCCCATCAAAGATGCTTTTAGTCCAAGCACCTTCAAGGATTGACCCCTGAGTGTTTCACCTGCCCACCGGTACACCGGCTGCATCCTTCGGACTTCGGCCATCGGTCAGAAGCAAATAAGCAAGTTGAGGATGCTTTCTTAGTCATACAAATGTGGAGCATGTTAGGATAAGCAACTTGTCATTAGAGGCAGGGCACAGTTCAGTTCCTGACGTTATCTCACAGTAGTACGCCTTCTGCCGCATCGTAATGATTAATCACAGCCTTGCACCATGTGTTACCAGGCAGCCTGCATTTGCTTAACAGTCAGTAACTACTATACATACTCTGCTGGCTTAATCCCTAGTGACTGTTTTCTAATGCTAACAGTGCTGAACAATGGGATATCATGACAGCTTGTGATTGATTCTTTTTTTTTTTTTTCCTCCTTTGCAAAGAATTGCGATTTTCCCTGTTCCAGATGCTTACTTAGCTACCTTTTACTATCGGTGGTTAAGCACTGCACTGGTTGCTGCCATTATCGAATAACTTTTAACTCTTCTCTAATTCAGTGTTTGGCCAAGTTGAAAATAAGGGTATTTCCTTTCTGTAATTTCACTGTGTGCTTGTGAATTGGTTGGTAACTAAGTACTAGGTGAAGCAGGAGGGAGCATTTGGAGCTCGGGCTGCTCAGGTTTGCTTCAACTTCCCTGTACAGCTCATCCCTCTTCAGGCACTGGAGAGGGTGAGGGAGGCTGAAGGACCTTGTATCTTTAAAAAGCCTCCATTAACATCCTTGGATAACAGCTCTGCAGTCTTTTCTTCATTAAAATGCAGATGGAACTAGTTTTATTCTGTTTAGGAAACAAAAAAACAGTTGTCACAGTGAATATAGAGATTGTAAAAGGGGAGTCAGGGTTTGTCTTGGTCTCCACCATGTGAGTTGGATAGGAAAGCTCTCTTCTCCATAGGATGTAGGAACAAAATTATTTTAAAAGGCACTAAAGTCAGCTAAAGACAATATTTTTCTTAATTCATACCTTTTTGCTGATGCTGTGCAAAGCATTACAGAAGAAGACTTGTTTAGACCCAGGTCAGTGTATACTTTAGCTGCCAAGCTCTTTGTGAACACAGCCATTATTGTTAAGTGAAGCATATGCTGATCCGGGTCTAAATATGTTTTTCCTCTATTGCCTGACACTGCGTTAATTGAAACATCCCTTTGCTGTAGGAGCTGATGGTGGCAAGTGCCATCTTGTTTCCTTAGCGAAGCTCCGCTCAGGTTAGGCGCCGCTGCCAGCAAAGGGATGCGGAGGGTGTGCGGAGCCTGGGTCTCCCTTCCGCTGAACTGTCTCAACACTTCGTGCCTTTGAGCGGAACTGAATTATTACTGGAGGAATTGGTTAAAAAACAGCTTTTGAGAAAAGCTCAAGTTTTTGGTGGAGTGCTCCAGTCTGAATGATTTAGGGCCATTTCTTCCCTACTCTCTGCAGCCACTGCCGTGGCTTGATTTTCTGGGATCAAAAGAAGCCAGGAGGTGAACGGAGAAAGGACTGTGTGGCCTCTCCTTTTTCCCCAGCGTCATATAATCTCCTTAATTTTCTTTGCATAAACTGATTCTCATTTCCTGGTATTTCCAGCGATCTCTTTTCGAACTGCTGGAGGCATTATGTCCCCTGAATTCCATTCTGGAATAATGAAATTTTGTTTTGCACTAGGGGCTGAATTATGCCCCTGTAGAATTTTTAATTGTTCTTTTTTCCCTGACTTTCTGGGTGTCTGAAGTAGGCTTTCCTGCTTTAATCCAGATCACTGGGATTTGCTTATATATCAGATGCAAATCTCTTTGCATCCATAATCCTTCTTTATAAAATGTTGTTGACTTTTCTGTTGATTTTTTTTATTTATTTATTTTATGCCCTATCTCAATGGGTACATGTGTTCTGAGGTTTGAATTTTTGAAAAGTGCATCCCGAGTGGGTTATGAGACAGATCTGTGCTAACATGGCTTCACAGATTGCTGCGAGGCTTGGAGGAGGATTGTGCTGAAATACAGTATCTACCCTGTCTAAGCTCTTGCATTTTCTCAGAGAAATAAGGATGAAAAGTTTGTCCCTGCTCTAAAGACCTTTTTGTTTGTTCACCAGACTTTATTTGAGACCTAGAAAGTGCCGTGATCTGAGATCACAAATACTTGCTTCTTTATTCACTTGTTGAAGAGAGTATAAGGTGTCTATGGTGCTTGAAAAGATGTTGAGGATGGGGGTAAGGAGGGGCTCAGCGCTGGAGCTGGCAGCTGAATCGTGGTTACTGCAGTAGCTTGTGCATCCCTTCCCTTGCTGGGTGGTCCCTTGTGTTTACGAGGCTTGACTGCAGATCCAGGGGGAGGAAGCAAAGTCGAAGCCATGGTTTATTGCGCATAAATGGGATCCGAGGGTGTTGCATCTCAGTGTTTGCAAGGAGAGTACAATATGCCTCAAATCTATAAGGGTCGTAATGGAGAAAAGAGGAATTCTGTAACTGAAGTTATTCTGAAGACAGCTGGATTTAGAATTAAGTGTATTAAGTAATGTGCAAGACAGTCGAAAACATCAGTTCCATAGTTGAAAGAAGAAGAGCAAAGACGAAGATGTCTCGGAGTCTGATTAATTTGTGATCTGATGCCTTGCTGCCCTTTGCTGCGGAGGGAAAAAATCCCTGGGATGACTTATTAAATGATTAGTTTTATCTTTGTGTAGCTGGCTGATTGCAGTACAGTAAGTAATTTTGTTGCTATTGCCGTTTAAAATTACGGTATGATCTAGAGTAGAACAGAAGTATAACAGAAATAGAGTAAAACTTTGTATTGGGTTTGCATGGCAAGGTTTTTGTAGGAGGGGGGCTACAGGGGTGGCTTCTGTGAGAAGCTGCTAGAAGCTTCCCCTACGTCCGATAGAGCCAATGCCAGCCGGCTCCAAGACAGACCTGCCGCTGGCCAAGGGCAAGCCCATCAGGGACAGTGGTAGCGCCGCTGG
>NW_008823913.1:1323761-1326301 GCF_000699105.1 Pygoscelis adeliae
GTCTCCCGTGGGAGGGACCCCACGCTGGAGCAGGGGAAGAGTGTGAGGAGTCCTCCCCCTGAGGAGGAAGCATCGGCAGAGACGACGTGTGATGGACTGACCGCAACCCCCATTCTCTGTCCCCCTGCGCTGCTGGGACGAAACAGGTAGAGAAAATCGGGAGTGAAGTTGAGCCCGGGAAAAGGGAGGGGTGGGGGGAAGGTGTTTTAAGATTTGGCTTTATTTCTCATTATCCTACTCTGATTTGATTGGTAATAATTAAACTAATTTCCCCAAGTCGAGTCTGTTTTGCCCATGACTGTAATTGGCGAGTGATCTCCCCGTCCTTATCTCGACTCACGAGCCTTTCGTTATATTTTTTTTCTCTCCCCTGTCTGGAGTGATAGAGCAGCTTTGGTGGGACCCTGGCGTCCAGCCAGGGTCAACCCACCACAAACTTAATAACAGCAAATGCCATGATTAGAGACTGAAAACAAAAAGAAACTGTGGGGAATTATTATACGTGGGGAGACAAAAATGATGATTGTGGTAATTGATCGGGGTTGCTAGTCCTCTGGGATGGTATGGGTATGGAAAAGACAGCAAATACTGCCAGGCAATGTCTCCACTGTGGTTGGGAGATCTCAGCTGGAACATTGTGCTCATCTTTGTTGTTAAGTGTCAAAAAAAGCGACTATAGGAATAGCCCCCCTGAAATGTGTGCAGGTAACAGGTGGAGGTGGTACAGCAGCCTACCACGGTAATTCCGGAGTGTGGGGCAGGGAGGAGACACCATGGATGGAGATTTCCTGGGGCCAGAGATGAGCCTGAAGAACAGGCTACAGTCCATGAGTTAAGTTTTGGTTGGAAATTGGATGTTTTCATCTGAAGAGGGAAGTTGGGCAACAGCAACGTGATAGGAGCGATGGCAGCAATGAGCAGCTGGTTGAGCTGTGGAGGTGGATGTGGGTAAGGTGGTGTGGGGAGCCAGCTGGACCTGCTGGGAAGTGTGGTCTGGTGTGTGCTCTGAGGGCAGGTGAGTGCCCTCCCTGTCTCATGGGTAAGGTAACACTGCGGCGGCGTGTTTGGCTCTTGGTGCAGGAGGGTGCTGGGTGGCAAGAGGAGGGCTCTCCCAGTTCTTTAAAGTTCAGTGAAATGCTTATTGCCGTCAGGTACCTTCTAGTGCTGCCTCCTGTCCTTCCTTGAAAGGTTTCCTTTAGGGTCCTTCAATCCTTTTCACTGCCTTTTCGTTAGGGTGTGTCAAAAATTATATTTTTTATTATTAAAGCATTTCTGGGGGCTGGGAGCAGCCCCTGATAAAAAAAATCTTCCTGCTGCTATAGGAAAGTTTTGCCTTCTGCTTCAGTGCATCTCCACCTTTTGCTGGCTATTCCCTTGTGTTCTGGTGCAAATAGTGTAGTTCCTCTCAGTCTTTTAGAAGAGGTGACTTAATACCTTTGGTTTAAGGAAGCAAATAATGGGTTTCGTATCTTCCATGTGTAAAAATCCATCTTGCAGACTGATCTGTTAGGACTAAGGAGGGACATTGCTGGCATTTGTCATAAGACATGCAGGCAGAAGTGGCTTGAAGCCGTTGTTCTTGCTTTGGTAACTGTCTGTGATTGTGTAGATGATACAGCACTAAATAATCCCTGGATTTGGGAAACTGAAGAGTCCCAGTTTCCCTAGCAACTGGTCTTGAAAAGGTGGTGAAAAACAAATCTGCCCCCAAACCCCTACAGTTCCCTGGTCTGCTCGGAGCTGTGGATTAGGGGCAGAGGCACGTAGCCTGGCGGAGGTGAGGCATGTGGAGGTCGGTGGTTTCCCAGCTCGTGCTGCCAGAGACCTGCTGCAGCCTGGCAGAGGTGACGGGAGAGAAGTCACCCCTCTTTCTCTGTGGCCAGTGGTCTCCAAGTCAGGGTTTGGGAGAATGCCAAAGGCAGCCATCTCTGTGCAGAGAGGTTCCCTTTGCATCCAGGGTGAGCTGCAAGATGACCTTCTGTTAATCAAACAGTACCTGGGATTGGGTTCAGCATGGGACAGTCCCTCCTGTTCCGCTGTGTTTATGAAGGTGCAGTTTGATTACTTTGTCTAATAATCTACATTTAGTTACTCCTAAGGAAAAAAAGCTCTTCTAACCCCAAGTATCAGTGATCCTCGTGACTGAGTCCGTTTCTTGAAGTAGGTATAGCAATATGGAACAGGTCTATCAACAGCTGTACTTAACAGCATCTTCTGTGTTTGGTGCTTTAATAATAGGAAAAGAAAGAAAAAAAAAAAGTGTATTTTTGTCTTAACTAGAATGCACCTAATTAAAAACAAAAAAAAGACATCCAGATTGTAATAGCAAAATATGCTTTAATCACAGCATGACCCTTTTATAATGGTTTTCCTGTTGTAAGTGTAATTGCTGATGCTTTGATACTTCCACCACTGTGGCTTACAAAAGTTGCAACATGCATATAGAAAGGATGTGTACTAAGTTTTGCAGTTTTAAAAACATCAAAGCAAACCTATGACACTGATTTTTATTTTTTTTTGTTGCTCACCTGCATATTCTT
>NW_008823913.1:1326314-1343733 GCF_000699105.1 Pygoscelis adeliae
GTGACTAACAGCTTGTGAATACTTACGAGAGTGGTTTGGGGTTAGTACAAGGTGAAAACACTAAGCAGTTACCCGAGATCTATTATGTATTTACATGCAGCTGCTTAACTTTTAAGGCAGTCGTTATAATATTTAAAAGCTAACTTTTGCTGTCACGTTGTCGTAGGACAATTTCCTTGTGTTGTGACGACAGCGGAAATGCTGACGTGGATTTCCGTTGCTTGAGATCCTTCAACAGAGTTAGGGCCTCCTGTGCCATTTCCCTCTGGCAGGTAGTTTTATCTCCTTCTACCTTGCGGGGGTCCAGCCTTCCTTCCTTTACGTGTGTCTTGCAAGACGCTGCGTGAATTGAAGGAGGTTTGGTGGTAATAAGCTTGCTAGGATTTTTTTTGCCTGGATGGTAGGGATTTCTCATAAATGTAATGAAAAGCTGCTCCTTGATGGCACTGCCCCAAAGCAACCCCAAACGTAAAGCTTTGTAGCCCAGTAATGTGCTTGGGGCGAGACAGCAGTATTTATCCCATCTCCTTGGTGAAAAGCTTAGATGATGCTGTTACTAATTCCTTTTCTAGAAAGTGCGACTCTTCCCGCATATTTATCCCTGTTTGCGTGAGGGAGCAGCTTCCCACCACCGGGGAGTTGCAGCGAGCCGGCTGTCAGTTTGCGAGGCAGACAATTGAATCAAGGCACTAAAACATGCCACTCCAAAGCTGTTTAAATCATCGTAATGCGAATTATGAATTTATTACAATACATATTACCTCAGAGGACAGAGAGGGAAGGGAGATCTGAAGGGGCTGTTTGTAAACATGTAAAACAACAAGCGTTTCCTGTGTTGCCACCGTGACAGGGAGCTCGCCTGCCGAAATAAAACCTAAATAAACGTGTACACAGGCAGCAGCTCTCCCCCATCTGGGGCCAGATGGCTCTCGGTGGGTCAGGTAACAGACTGCTTAACAAAAAAAAACCACCCAACAAACAACAATGGAAAACCCTCAGTAGATTTGAAGGTCATTGATTGATTTTTATTTTTACATCCCACCCAAAATTTGTTCCTCAACATTGGCCATCTCCCCCCCCAGTATTTCTTCTCCCTTACAAACAGCCCGAGAACTGCTCATCTCTGGGTGTGCCTGAGTTCCCACGGAGCTTTTGCAGCCAGGTATTGCAAAGTGAGGGGCAGGAGCGTGCCCGGGAAAGTGCTAAAACAGAGGGACGCCGAAGCCATGAGGCCGTGGGGTACACGCACACAAGAGCGGCACTTGCTCAGTGCCTGCAAACCAAGCAGCGCTGAATTCAAAGCCCTGGCTCACTTTCTCCCCAGCTGCGTGTAGATGGTCTAAGCTTATCGGGATGCTGGCAGCCCCTGGCACTGTACATCTGCTTCTGCTGCATGAGCTGGTGCGCCGTCATTTTAGTGCTGGTTTGGGTAAGGTTTGGAAACCTTGGTGAGCTCAAGCCCCTCGCTGTGCCTCCAGGCTTAGCTGCAAGCGTGCGAGCGGCAGCTCACACTGCAGGTCTCTGTGAGTGCCCAGTTAGCCTGAACAGTGAATCTTTCTTCTGTGTTTTGGCTCTTCTCCTGCTGAGGGTAGCATGTCATGTAGCCCGTGCAGCAGTGGGCATATAAAGTGGAGTGCGTTTTGCTAAGAGATTTCATGAAAAACGTTGATAGGGCTTTCACTGGCCCAAATTGCTTCCCTATGAAAGGGGTTTTTGGTGCCAGGAGAGCCGATTACGACTGTGCGCTCTGATGTTCTCCACCACGGGGCTGGTGGAGCTTAAATCCTAGTTCCTGCAGTGAGCCCTGTGTCCTGCCAAGGGAGCCAGATCTCTGAATGTCACAGTATGCTGTTTGTGGAGCAGAAGTACTGTGCTGTTGGAAGGCGTAACGTGTCCTGTGCTTTGGACAAGCTGCCACAAACAGAAGAGGTAGCTGAGGTTGGAAACCCACAAATTCACCAGGGCTTCCCAAGCGGGGAGAAGAGAAGCGTGCATCTCTCGGGGAGCATCACAAAAAGCGTGTGGACGCTCAGCATTTCCCTAAACAATGTTTTTGAGTATATGTTGTGATTATTTTGGGTTTTTTCTTCGGTTTTTAGAAGCAGTGCTGATCCTTGGTGTCTAACAGTGGTAGCCTCCACTGTGACTTCTCAGATCCTTTGAAAGGTGAAAAGATAAGCAGCTGCCTTCCCCACCTTCGGGTCTTTGCTCCAGCAGTGGGCTATCAGCTCAAAAGAAGATGGGCATCCCCCAGTGGTGTAGAGTCCTACTAGCCGCTCCATACAATTTATTGAAGAGCAGTGGTGGGATAATGAATTTTAGTCATTAACTGAGCAGGAGAACATAACAAAGGAACCAGCAGCTTACGGAGGGATGGCTCCGTATCCCATAACGTGTGCAGTTTGAGAAGCAGCATGCTTCAAGTGAGCTCTGAAGGGGATGGTGCTGATTGATGCGGAGGTAATGATTTATAAAGTGGAGAACCTAAACTTAGTGCAAGCTCCGCTGCCAGCATGTTGGCTGTCCTTAAAGGACTCCTGAATATGCTGCATTGCAAGACTGCAGCGATTTGGCTGCAAGCTATATTTAACCTATTTATTCTTTGTTGGTGTATAGTGTGCAGTTCAGTGGAAAACTTGGTCTTTCCAAAAAGGAGATTTGAACTGGAGTCAAGACGGGGAAAACACCATCTGTCTAGAAAACATTTTTCTTAAGTGATTTGAAGGGGAAGACTGTATATGTAAGATATATGTGCATGTTGCTTGGTTTGCTGCTTGGGTCTTTTTGTTTAAATTTTTTTTTTCTTCGGTGGTCTTTCATCCTTTAGTTATTAAATTCTTTTAAAAATATGGACAGAAAAATGCACTTTGTAGTTCAGCTTTTTAGACCAACTGTTTAGTAAGAAAATGTAATTTTTTTCTACTTACAGTGAACAAATCCAGTGTTAGGGTAAAAATCAACTGTCTTTTGAGGAGGAGATTATTCATGTTGGAAGCACCCTTAAATGTTGAACAAGGATTAGCCCTATTGTGTTAAGGAACAGAAAAGAGCAACAAATACTGTCTCTGTTTTAAAGTGCTTACAGTCTGGATTAAAGGTTTGCAAACTTAATTGGTCATCATGAGCAGTAACAGGCTCTCCGGTGACTCCCAGCAGTTCATGCATGCAAGAAATATTTGTGCTCTGCCTTGCCAAGGAATGTGTGCCATCACTTCGAAATTAGTTCAGGAATTACCTCTGGGAAGTGTCTGTAGCCCGGGATGTACTTCCTTGGGATTTCCTGCTTTTAAGAGACATAATCTGGCCGAATTGATCAGCCCCCAGCCTGTGGACTTGCTTCCCCCTCTTAGTCTGAGCGGGGCTCTGCGCTGACCTTTAGGGCACAATGAGAGGCTTTGTTGTGGAAGTTTTGATCCGGAAAGGGCCAAGTCCATGATTTTTCAGGTGAAGAAAGTTGGGGGGGGAGGGCTTTCCTTGAAGGGCTTCTGGTTGATGAACTGTTGATATCAGTTGGGGAAAATGGATTCAAAAAGCGACACTGTGTGAATGAAGTAGGGATAGAGAGAAGGTGGCATCTTTTCATGCATTAGCTCTAGAAATAAAAAGATTTTAAATACCACTTGATCTTAGAAATCAAATCTCAGCTATTGTCAGATTCTTGAGTGTTATTTGACTAATTGGGAGACGCAGTTGTGTGTAACTTGAATGACCCGTCGCGTTACCGCGACTGGACATGGTCCCGAGCAGCCTGCTCTGGCTGACCCTGCTTTGAGCGGGGTTTGGACTAGATGGTCTCCAGAGGTCCCATCTGACCTCCGCTCTTTGGTGATTAAAGCAGATACTCAGTGTTGGAAATGAAAGCCTGGTCACCTTTTCAAGCAGGTAATACGGAAGATGTTCTGATGTTTGCTAGTGGGGAAAAGATAAATTCTGGTAGCTTTATTGTGTATTGTATTTTCTAAGTTCATACAGTGTGCCTACATAATGATACAGGTATCTTAAAATACTGCTGTAAAAGGACTGTACAAATAAATTCTGGGTAGACCATACACGGAACAAAATTCCACCTATTCCTTATGAGTTTAAATAGGCAGAGAGTCTTTATGCAGATAACAATTTCTTAGATAACATTTTTTTTAGTTTTAATAATGTTTTATATGAAATATTGCTTTTTATGGCTATGCAGTATCTTTTTATTCTGTTTCTTGGGTGTCTGTTCATCTGTCTCCATAATTATATTTTACTTCCTGGAATTATGCAATCCATCAATGTCAGGAAGGGCAGGGGGGTAGGGGTTGCTCTGAGACTCATCGGGCAAATGCCATGCATTTCTGGCAGTTAAAAATTCTGTCCTTACTAGAATTGAGAAATTTCTTCTCCCTACCCCTCCCCAACTTACATGTTTTTAAAAAACCCTCATAAAATGGAAATCCGAATTTCTTATCATGGTTTTATAAATTTAAAATTTAATTTAAAATAGCCCGTGGTGAATATTTTTAAATGAATTGTTCTTTGGCTTTGACACAGCATGCAGATGTCAAGGAGTCTGGCTGTAATGACGTTTGATCGCTGCCTGGCTTTTCTTGCTCTGGAGAGTTTCCGTGGGAGAACTTGGGTCGTGCTTGAGGAACGTTACAGCAGCGCCGGCTGCAATGTGCTCGGGAAGCAATCGGCCCCTGAAATGCATGTGTGGATAAGTGCTGCAGGAAATGCCTCTCCGCTTAAAGAGGTGAAAAGCAGAAACCAGAGCATGGTACACTTTTTAAACAGCCCAAGTTGTACGTGGTGGCTGTTAATGAGCAGCCTTTTTAAAAAAAAAAAAAAAAAAAAAAAAAAATCCAGAAAGATTTCTTAAGTTTCTTTAAAAAAAAAAAAGTACCTTACTTAACATATACTACGAAAGACTGAAGCAAACATTTTGGGGATTTAAGATGGAAAATGCAAGGGGCTGGAGTTTTGGGATACACTTTTGACGTTTCATGGCTTCTATCCACCTCTGTTTTCTACTACAGTGAATCCATATCCATATTGGCCTGGCAGATGTTGGGAAAAGATGATGTAATTCGGTTTTGATGCAAAAGATGCTTTTTGGAAGTCAGTCTCAATGTAATGCTGCTATAGAACCACAATTCATTCAGGCAGTCTTACAAATATGTTATTGTGAGTATTAATCCACCACTGGAGAGCCAGGTGCCTGGCTTACCATGGAGCAGGCTAAGTCTTAGGAAGAACTATAAAAAAGTCTTGTGGGGAAAAAAAAAAGCAGCAAGGTCTTGACCTCACTTGGCACTTTGAGAAAGTTGTGGTGGTAAAGATGAGGAAAAAAGATGCTGGTTTTGGTGTAAATCTGCTCTGATGAGCTGTAGTGCTTTTGAAGCCTATTTCAAGATCTGTAATCTAGATGAGGCAGTGTTTTACCCCGAAGAGTTCAGCGTTTTGGGAGTCTGATGCCTTTTTTTCTACTGAGGGGGGGAAAAAACCCTGAATTTTTAATTTGTGGTGCAATGGTGGCTTTTTTCCCCACCTCTTTTTTCACAGGGTGGTGAATATTGGGTAAGCAGGTGTTTTTCTCTGACTCTCCTTCAGCCTTTGCCGCACACAGATATTCACACGTCAGACTGGATATCAGCATAAAGTGCAAATCTATGAATTATAGAGGCGCGGTGATAAATGGGAGAGGCTGCAGGTGCGCTTCAGCGCTGAAGTCTATTAAATCCTTGTAGCTGAGGGTTTTCTCCTCTTCCCTTTTCTTCCTCAACAGTTACACATAAAGGCCTTGGGCTTTGCTTCCACCTCCTTGAATTCTTCAGAGTGCACATCACAGTGTCTTTAAACAGTGTGAGACGAGTTGGGGAACTGAAGGCATTAGCGGAGCTCTGGGATTTATTGGCAGATTGACAACCTGATAGGCACGCTCCCTTTCTTCTCTGTTTGTCACTCTTTGATGCTTTCCTTTTCACTCTCCAAGGGGAGGGAGGGAGTCCCACTGTAACACTAAATGTCTTCAGCATTTGTACTCTGCAAAATGCTTTATCTTGGTTTAAGATTTTTTTCTTTTTTTAAGTCTGAAGTTCACCTTATCCTTAAAGGTGCATAATTTACCAGGCCTCTTGTGATAGCTTTGTGTCTTGCAGAGAAACTGAAATGGGAACTGAGCTCATTAAAACTAAATTAGTTTAAAAAAGAAAAAAAGTTTCTCCTTCATGGGATTGCTTGCAACTAATACGAAAGCCTAAAATGATGCTGCTTTGTTGGTGTGAGGATAGAAAATGAGGTGATATCTTGGGAAACTGAATCTCTCTCACCATCTGTGTTGAGCGGTGCCTAGTTTCAGGCTGGATAGAGTAGAGAGAGGTTGGTTGTATGTGTAAGATTGGGACTTAAATCCGGTTTTCAGCTCTGATGTTTCACAGGTTATCAAAATCTCCCCCTGCGTCCCTTCCCGAGGTTTTCAACAGGAGTAACAAAAACTTTCTCTGCCACTTGCATCTGTTCTGCGTTTTTCATTTAAAAGATATTTAAATCCAGGAGTGCTATGCGTATGTTTACATGTACGTGTTTACTGATTGCATCTACACGCTACTGCTGTGCAATTTGCCTCATAGCTGTGTCAAAGTTTTCATCCCTAAAACTGGGGCACGTACCAATCAGAGCAATTTATTTTAACCTATAAGACGACACAGAATGTTGACCCTGAGTGTTAGTTTACTTTTTATCCAGCTGTTGCCAGCCTTGACCTACCCCCACGCTGCAGCAGAAAGCTGAGCAGCACCAGGCAATACTGCTTACCCTGGACCCTCTGTGCGCAGCAGATAATGCCTCAAAGCTCCTTCCTCCTGTGCATTTAAAGTACACAGCTGTATTAGAAGATTAAGTTACTTTGAACGCGAACAGCTCCCCGTATTGTAACTCAGGCTGTTTTTCACTTTGTTCCACTTAAGATATTGCCAAGACTCGCTGTGACTTTTTTTCCCCATGAAGTAGTTTAAGAGCATGAAATTGTTTGGTGCTGGATAATACAGTAACCATGGGGCTATTGCCGTTATCTTTAACGTATTAGGCAGATGCAATTTTTCTTGACATTTTGGAGTTCAGGTGAGTTGGTTACTGTGGCTTTGTTTGTTGGTTTTTTTGTGGGGGTGAGGGTGGAGGGTGTGTTATTTCTGCTACTTATTTCTTTTTTTGTAGATCTTCTTTCCTGCGTGGCTTTGTATCTCACCAAACTGTCAGATGAGGAATGAATACATTTGGTAGAGAAATTAGACCATTAATTCCGCAAGATGTTTTTAGCGATACTTCAAGATCTCAATTTGATAGGAAGGACTGGTTAGAGAAGGAAACCATCTGATCGCTTCAGATTGAGCAATTAACTACTTAACAACTGGAAAAAAGGTTGCAAGTGATGTGATTCTTCACACCAGCAGCACTTAGCTATTCCATCCACAGTTTTAAAATGCTTTGAACAGGAGACTAGCATCTTGCTCATTTTGCAGATGAGCAAACAGAAGTACAGAGGGGAGATGAATAGGCTCAAGCAGCAGGTCAACAGCAGAGCCGAAAGAATGAATCCTGGCTGTCTAAATCCGATCCGTTAAAGCCGAGGCAATAATGTTTCCCCTAGGATTATTTCATCTGCCAGTACTGACAGGGCCAAAATTTTCAAGGGGGGGGCGGGGTGTGTCTGGTTTTTGATTTTTTTATCTTTTTTTTTTTTTTGTTTTCCCCTTTAATGTGTGGATGTCTGTCAATGAGATCCTGGGAGAGAGAGAGAGTGTGTCCAATGCTTTCCAAAAACATGAGGCCTCCTGGTTCAGACTAGAATGCAGCACGTATCATCTTTGCAATACCTATTGCATTGTTTACAATAGTAAATAGCAAAACCAAAATGCTTCCTTGCACACTTTTTTTAAGAGAACTAGCTCATTGAGCCTTGGACTCGGTGTGCCGATTGCCTTTTCCATACCCTTGATGATATTTTGCAGCAGGTCTAGAAAGGGGAGTGACGGGAGCGGGGCTCTATTGCTTTACAGATCGCGGAGGCAGCCAGTTGTGCATCCTGCACGGTGGTGAGAGCCAGGAAACTTCCCGTTCTCCTCCTGGCTCTCACGCTGCCTGTGCTTGGGCAGAGCAGTTCAGTTTCCCCTGCCTCCGTACTCCTGGGGCTCTGATCTGATGTAGCTATTCCACGACACTGACTCACTGTTAATCATGAACCTGCAGCTCATTTTGGGCTTGAGTTTGGCTATGGTATTCATCCAGGCTCTGCTTCTCACTCGAGAAGTCTTGCTGTTCCCCTTGCTCTGTTGTTCTTTAGCTAGGTTTAAAATATATATTGTTGCTGGCATTTGAATCCATATCTCCTCCCAACATATGCTATTGGCACAATACCAACAGATGCTGTTAAGCGGTATCAAATCTTAAAGTGCAGCTATATTCTGAAGTGCGACTCTGAAAATGGCACCGTAGGGTTCCTCCTGTGTGTCTCGGTGATTTACACATTAAGCGCTCTCTTAAAAAGTAAAAGATGTTGATTGTTTTTAACAGTCATCTTGACAAACTAAACCTGTAATTGGATTTTGTTTTAAGGGAAATCTCGGCAGGGCTGGAGTGCGTTTCTTGCTCCTATCCGTGCTCACAGCTCCTGTCCTCCCACCCTCTCGCTGCCTCAGCTATGCCGTATGGGAGCTCTCGGGGCTGGGAAGGGGGGCGTTTGTCAGTGCCGTAGGAGTCAGGCTTCTCTTGCAGGTTATAAATATTTCCATTTTGCTGTTTAATAACAAGTTGGTCATGCTCCATTTGAAACTCTTAAAAATGTGAAATCCATTTGGGGGAATAGAAATTTCAGAAATGTCAACAAACAATTAGCATTGTCAAGAGTGGGGTTTTTATTTAAAAAAAAAAAAGTGAATGAACGCTGAGTTAATATTCTTCTTTCCCTCTTTCCATCCTTATTCTCCTTTTGTTTGTTTGAGATTAAATGATTATAAGCAAACTTACTGCACAACTGACTCTTTGCTTATTGTTCCTCCTCCTATGAAGTGTGGTGCCATCTGGCACATGGACAAGTGGGGAAGATTGATGGCTAACAAAGAGCACCATTCATTTTCTCTTACCAGATTTGGACAGAAAGCAAACGTTTTTAATCAAATCTATATGTTTCTAAGGAATATTGGCTGCTGAAGATTTGCCAACAGCTGAACTTCTCCCCTTCCCTGCCCTGTGAGAATTATATCCTGCCAGGCTGATTCACGGACAGGACAGCATGGATGCTTTTCCTCTTGTGCATCATTTCCTTTCGTATTATTGAGAAAGCAGTAAGGTAGAGAGCTGTTGGTGCTGAGGAGAAGGAAAAGTGGGAATGGCTATGTGCTGTAGTGCAAATAATCTTAAAATGTAAGAGTATAGTTCTTTTAATGGCCTCGCAATGAATCATGCAAGACAGCTGTCTGAACAAAACACACAGTTGCTTTCAATGAAGCAACCAAAACATCAGTGGAAAGTTTGCCTGCAGTGGTTTTTCATTTTTCAGAGAAAAATGAATAATTTATGGATTCCCTCTACCATCCCATCTTCTCTCAGTAATTATGCAGTCACAGGATAATACAGAAATTTAGGATCTGTGGGTCAGAGCGGGAATTCAGCCGTGGTGCTGGGAGAGGGAGATTCAGCTTTTTCTGGGAGGGAGGGAGGGAGGGAAGGAGGGAGGAAGGGCTGACTCGTGGTACGGAGCAGCTGAGCCACAGTGTGCCATGGAAATCCAGACCTCTGGGGTTAGGGAGCTTACGGGAGGTTCTGGGAAGTGGTTTGGCTTACCTGGAAGGGCAGGTCATCAACTGCACAGCTCAAGAAAGGAGGAGGTTAAGGAAGAAATTATGAACACTTTTAGAATTCAAGGAATATTGTTTCTGATGTTTAAATATTACTGCAGGTGCTAGGTGGATGCTGGCCTTGCTTAGCTGTGTTTCTTCACTAGGCACACACAATGAGAGGGGCTTTTGCTTTATGCTAAGATTAAAAAAAAAAAAGACTTTGCCATTTGAATATTAAATTCAGATGCCTTTTATAATACCTATAAATTAATAGGATTTCATGCACAGCATTCAAAAGCATTGTAAAGAGGATAGGGGATATGTAAAGATAAAATGGATTTTGTAGCGCTTTATAGCATGGAAAGAAAACGATTTTCGTTTTGATTTTTTAAATATATTTTTTCCCTTTGAAGTCTAATAAGGGAGTTAATTAGCTCTAAGCACCTGGATTTGAAGCTTTGAAAACGATCCTTTCATTGCAGTGTTACTGAATTTTCTGGAAAGTTGCATCCACAGGTACACAGCCTCGCCGTGGCGTACGCGGCCTTGTACAACGTACACGTGCGTGCATGTGGAGACAGAGGCTGTAGCTCAGACAACGGGACTTGAAGAAGGACCTCTCTTCTATTTTAATATTGGAAGGTTCCTGCTGTAATAAAACATAATGTCTCAGATAGGTCTCTCATGTCCTAGTTTCCAGGTTGGGAAGTCTTGGCAGTGCTTTCCCCTGCTAGTTCTCATCTGTGACTTGAGTAAACAGGTGATGATGCAATGTGGAAATGCTGGCCCTGAAACTGCTGAATCAATGATCAGATCCTCTGGGTAGTTTTAAAATGCTTTGAACAGGAGACTAGCATCTTGCTCATTTTGCAGATGAGCAAACAGAAGTACAGAGGGGAGATGAATAGGCTCAAGCAGCAGGTCAGCAGCAGAGCCGAAAGAATGAATCCTGGCTGTCTAAATCCGATCCGTTAAAGCCGAGGCAATAATGTTTCCCCTAGGATTATTTCATCTGCCAGTACTGACAGGGCCAAAATTTTCAAGGGGGGGGCGGGGTGTGTCTGGTTTTTGATTTTTTTATCTTTTTTTTTTTTTTGTTTTCCCCTTTAATGTGTGGATGTCTGTCAATGAGATCCTGGGAGAGAGAGAGAGTGTGTCCAATGCTTTCCAAAAACATGAGGCCTCCTGGTTCAGACTAGAATGCAGCACGTATCATCTTTGCAATACCTATTGCATTGTTTACAATAGTAAATAGCAAAACCAAAATGCTTCCTTGCACACTTTTTTTAAGAGAACTAGCTCATTGAGCCTTGGACTCGGTGTGCCGATTGCCTTTTCCATACCCTTGATGATATTTTGCAGCAGGTCTAGAAAGGGGAGTGACGGGAGCGGGGCTCTATTGCTTTACAGATCGCGGAGGCAGCCAGTTGTGCATCCTGCACGGTGGTGAGAGCCAGGAAACTTCCCGTTCTCCTCCTGGCTCTCACGCTGCCTGTGCTTGGGCAGAGCAGTTCAGTTTCCCCTGCCTCCGTACTCCTGGGGCTCTGATCTGATGTAGCTATTCCACGACACTGACTCACTGTTAATCATGAACCTGCAGCTCATTTTGGGCTTGAGTTTGGCTATGGTATTCATCCAGGCTCTGCTTCTCACTCGAGAAGTCTTGCTGTTCCCCTTGCTCTGTTGTTCTTTAGCTAGGTTTAAAATATATATTGTTGCTGGCATTTGAATCCATATCTCCTCCCAACATATGCTATTGGCTCAATACCAACAGATGCTGTTAAGCGGTATCAAATCTTAAAGTGCAGCTATATTCTGAAGTGCGACTCTGAAAATGGCACCGTAGGGTTCCTCCTGTGTGTCTCGGTGATTTACACATTAAGCGCTCTCTTAAAAAGTAAAAGATGTTGATTGTTTTTAACAGTCATCTTGACAAACTAAACCTGTAATTGGATTTTGTTTTAAGGGAAATCTCGGCAGGGCTGGAGTGCGTTTCTTGCTCCTGTCCGTGCTCACAGCTCCTGTCCTCCCACCCTCTCGCTGCCTCAGCTATGCCGTATGGGAGCTCTCGGGGCTGGGAAGGGGGGCGTTTGTCAGTGCCGTAGGAGTCAGGCTTCTCTTGCAGGTTATAAATATTTCCATTTTGCTGTTTAATAACAAGTTGGTCATGCTCCATTTGAAACTCTTAAAAATGTGAAATCCATTTGGGGGAATAGAAATTTCAGAAATGTCAACAAACAATTAGCATTGTCAAGAGTGGGGTTTTTATTTAAAAAAAAAAAAGTGAATGAACGCTGAGTTAATATTCTTCTTTCCCTCTTTCCATCCTTATTCTCCTTTTGTTTGTTTGAGATTAAATGATTATAAGCAAACTTACTGCACAACTGACTCTTTGCTTATTGTTCCTCCTCCTATGAAGTGTGGTGCCATCTGGCACATGGACAAGTGGGGAAGATTGATGGCTAACAAAGAGCACCATTCATTTTCTCTTACCAGATTTGGACAGAAAGCAAACGTTTTTAATCAAATCTATATGTTTCTAAGGAATATTGGCTGCTGAAGATTTGCCAACAGCTGAACTTCTCCCCTTCCCTGCCCTGTGAGAATTATATCCTGCCAGGCTGATTCACGGACAGGACAGCATGGATGCTTTTCCTCTTGTGCATCATTTCCTTTCGTATTATTGAGAAAGCAGTAAGGTAAAGAGCTGTTGGTGCTGAGGAGAAGGAAAAGTGGGAATGGCTATGTGCTGTAGTGCAAATAATCTTAAAATGTAAGAGTATAGTTCTTTTAATGGCCTCGCAATGAATCATGCAAGACAGCTGTCTGAACAAAACACACAGTTGCTTTCAATGAAGCAACCAAAACATCAGTGGAAAGTTTGCCTGCAGTGGTTTTTCATTTTTCAGAGAAAAATGAATAATTTATGGATTCCCTCTACCATCCCATCTTCTCTCAGTAATTATGCAGTCACAGGATAATACAGAAATTTAGGATCTGTGGGTCAGAGCGGGAATTCAGCCGTGGTGCTGGGAGAGGGAGATTCAGCTTTTTCTGGGAGGGAGGGAGGGAGGGAAGGAGGGAGGAAGGGCTGACTCGTGGTACGGAGCAGCTGAGCCACAGGGTGCCATGGAAATCCAGACCTCTGGGGTTAGGGAGCTTACGGGAGGTTCTGGGAAGTGGTTTGGCTTACCTGGAAGGGCAGGTCATCAACTGCACAGCTCAAGAAAGGAGGAGGTTAAGGAAGAAATTATGAACACTTTTAGAATTCAAGGAATATTGTTTCTGATGTTTAAATATTACTGCAGGTGCTCTAGGTGGATTGGCCTTGCTTAGCTGTGTTTCTTCACTAGGCACACACAATGAGAGGGGCTTTTGCTTTATGCTAAGATTAAAAAAAAAAAAGACTTTGCCATTTGAATATTAAATTCAGATGCCTTTTATAATACCTATAAATTAATAGGATTTCATGCACAGCATTCAAAAGCATTGTAAAGAGGATAGGGGATATGTAAAGATAAAATGGATTTTGTAGCGCTTTATAGCATGGAAAGAAAACGATTTTCGTTTTGATTTTTTAAATATATTTTTTCCCTTTGAAGTCTAATAAGGGAGTTAATTAGCTCTAAGCACCTGGATTTGAAGCTTTGAAAACGATCCTTTCATTGCAGTGTTACTGAATTTTCTGGAAAGTTGCATCCACAGGTACACAGCCTCGCCGTGGCGTACGCGGCCTTGTACAACGTACACGTGCGTGCATGTGGAGACAGAGGCTGTAGCTCAGACAGCGGGACTTGAAGAAGGACCTCTGTTCTATTTTAATATTGGAAGGTTCCTGCTGTAATAAAACATAATGTCTCAGATAGGTCTCTCATGTCCTAGTTTCCAGGTTGGGAAGTCTTGGCAGTGCTTTCCCCTGCTAGTTCTCATCTGTGACTTGAGTAAACAGGTGATGATGCAATGTGGAAGTGCTGGCCCTGAAACTGCTGAATCAATGATCAGATCCTCTGGGTAGCAGGATGGGTAGCAGGAAGGTTCTCCTGGTGTTCACCCTGCAGCGAGAGCCCTGCTGCCTCCCCACCAGAGGAGGATACTGATGTGACATTGCTTCGGATGGTGCTGATTTTAGTAAGAGTTTACTCCGTTTTGCGTGGTTATATTTTTCTTAAATGCCATCGCTCCTTCGCTCCTCTGGATTGAACACAGAGTTATGGATACCTGGCTGTAGTGTGCCTAAGGGTTGATCACAGCTTTTTGAAGACGGTGCTAAAATTGCCCTGTCCCTTCTGCTTTGCTGCGGTGCTGGTAGGAGTTTGAGCACAGCTCAAACTGTGCTGCAGGTCTGAGCCTGGGGTGGCCTAGGCCAGCGCTGGGGCTTGGAGCCGGGGTCCCCCGGCCGGGCGAGAGCATCTGCGGGGGCTCAGGTGGCTGTGCCAGAGGGGAGGAGAGATGGCTCTGCTGCATGGCGTTTGAAGGAGAAACAAAACCAGCTGAGAGAAGGGAGTGACTGTGTTGACAGAGAAAGTTTCCAACTGTTATATTTATATAACAGTTCAGAGCCTAAATTGCTCTTGAAGCTGGCAGATTTATATCCCTTCCAAGCCTTGCTGTGTACTGTTCCCCTCTTCTTTTCTTCCTGCCACTATAAATCTGGATGCTCTTGTAAATCTGGATGCTCTTGTTGATATAAATAGTCTGTCTTTTAAAGAATTTTACTAAACTTTGTGGGCACTGAATCAAGTCTCATGGGCTTTGCTTTGCATTGGGTGATTAAGTTTTTCCTTTATCAGTCTTTAATTTGCTGCCTTTTAAATATTTCCTTGTTCCTTTTTACATAATAGGAAAATGTCAAAAGAGAGTGTATTTCAGATATAGGGACATCTGGCATTTGTGTTTGGAAGAGAAAGCTTGTGTTTCTCTGCTTTTAAGATGGTTGGTAGAATGAAAGTGCCTCTGAAGAGAGCAGCATGGCCAGGAAAGGGTTTGTGGTGGAAATGTGCATATTCCCTTCTCCCTTAAAACATGCTGATGTGGCCTCTTAGCAGGACAAAAGCGAGAAGCAGTGGCAAAACTTGGAAGGTTTTATTTCTGCTCTTCTATGAAACTCCATGAAGGCTTTAATAAAGGAATCCAGTGATGCTGCTGAATACCCATAGTGCCCCTCTGGGGATGCCCTGAGCCACTCTGTCCCTGGGAGGGCACAGAGTCCCCCCTCCCTGGGTCTGACAGTGCTGTGCCAGGCTGGGGACAGCCCCGACAAGTGCTCCTTGGGGTAACCTGCAGGACATTAGTTTGTTGAGGGGCTTGGTTTGATGTGTGGGAGCTGAAAACATTCGAGTATTAGTGCTGTGAAGAGAGGGCTCTCGTAATCTTCGTGCCCGACAGAAACCCGTGGGTGGGCTGGGGAACCAACACGAAGCTGCGCTTGGGGCTGGCTGGTGGGGTGTCCGTCCACCCTCTCCTGACTGGTGTTGGTGATGGTCTTCGTGTCCTAAATGTGTACTTAATCGGCAGCGTGACTAAGTGAGCTAATGCACAGCCTGTAGAAGCGAAGGGGTGGCTTTCCATTGTCTTCAGTGGGTTGTGGATTGAGTCTCAGGAGAATAATAATATCATGGTTTACTTGGCAGTAACAATGCTAGCGGTGCTGTCTGACTGCAGACAATAAACTGAGCAAGTTATGGAAAACATGATAGCCCTCTCCTGAACAGGAGGAGAGTCACTCAGATGTGAAGGCAATCCATTTTGCATGCTGTTTCTGTGGGAACTTTCAACAGGGTATTTTGACATATGGCTTCTATGTAGATGAAGTGCCAGACCTTAACTAGATAAAGATATAATGAAATTTTCAGTGAAATCACTCAGGGTGAAGTATGGAACCTTTTTTGAAAGTTCCCAGATACGTACCTGTCTGCACCTTTGAGGTGCAGAGATCTGGCGCCAAGATGCTTGTTGCATGTGAGATGCATTAGCCAGGAATCATGAGTTTGCTGAGGTACACGGGGCTGGGCACCAGAAACCTCCTTGCTGTAAGATTCCCCCTTTAACAGTCTTGCTCTGAAGCTGGCGGAGTGGTTTGTCAGGTCTGGGGAGGGATGTTCTTTGTTTTTTAAGTTGTTTTATACAAACGACTGCACCTTTTCACTGTTATGGGTGCGCTCTTGCTGATTTAGACCTGCTGTCATCAGAAATCTCTGAGGATGGGTTGAGGAAATGCTCTGGCTTTGGTGCTGAGTTAATGAAGTGGACTCTCGAGCATCAGCACGCTTCCTGCAGAGGGATGGAAGCAGAGCAGCATTTGAATATTCATACAGGTTTAGCTTCCAGCATAGCCCCTCCTTCCCCGTACGATGGGGGAAGTCTCCTTCCTCTGTTTGCTGAATCTGCTTTTCCCTTATAAAAAAGGGGTAGCTTTGTGCAAGAATCAGAAAAGTGAGGGTCGTAGGGGAGAGAAGCAGCACTTAAATAATACAGATCTTGCTTAACCAGGACTGCTACGTGTGAATAGCATGGATAACAACTGCTTTTATTGCACACCGCAACATAGTCACCCTGGCATCTTGTTTTAATATCACTGATCAAATCTATTTGATATAGGAGAGGTTGAGTTTGTGACTGCTGACCTTTCCAGCACAGGCCAGCTGGCAGGGGAGACCTTAGACTCCCAGCACAGATATGCCAGGGTTGCTGAAGGAGTCAGGCACAGCGGAGAGGTTTCTGGGGCATGGAGGAGAAGGCAGGGAGTCAAGCCTTGTTTGCTTCATATCCTTTGACAGAATTGCATATTGATTCTTTAAAAGAAAAAGGAGGGGGGGGCCAGAAGAAAATATTACTTGCTGCAGTGGGTTGCAGCTAACCTGTGTTTTCCTGGATATTAGTGCAGCTCCCGAGGCAAATTACTGGGGAAGAGCAAGCACAGCTGAGCAAAAGACTGATTCTGTGCCATGGATGCAGGTCTTAATGTTGCCTCTTGTTCACTGTAATTCAGTGTTAGTTAAACAGTTTGGAGTAGGACCAAAAATTCCCAGGTTGTCTGTCCTCTAACGGTCCGTTGAACACCAGCCTTCAGAGGAGCCCCTCAAGAGCAGGCTGGGCTTGGTCTCTATTTGTAGCAAAGCGTGTGCAGTCAATGATTGCATGGAGCAGACGCCTGCAGCGTGGGAATGGGAGCTGCCTGAGCAGCCATTTCCTGCAGCTCAGGAGGCAACTGGTGGCAGGAGGATGAATGCAAATCCCCATCGCCCAAGCCCTCGGATCACCCATTCTTCCTTCATGGGAGCAAGTCTCCTGCCCAGTAACACAAAATTTTTAGGGGGAGCTCAAAACAGTGGATGAATCTCACTAAGCCTATAAAATTGTGGAAAGGGCATAATTTTCTTTATTTGAGCAGAAGTGCTTGATGTATTCAGCAAGAAGAGTTCTTGTGAGGCAGCAATCTTGGGACTTCGATGTAATTTAACGTTGGTCTCTGCACGAGACGTCAGCATGCAGGTGGTTGTTGCTGACTTACTGACTTGGTGTTTGTCCAGCGAGCGTGAGCATTTGTAGTCCTGTTTGTTTGTTTCATTCTTTTGTGGATGGCAATCTGAAATACATAACTGCTTTAAAGG
>NW_008823913.1:1344062-1355396 GCF_000699105.1 Pygoscelis adeliae
TAGCTAGCGCAAATGTACAGCTCTGCTAAAGGGGGGGGGGGGGGCAAAAAAAAGATCATTATGTTGCATGCTTATTTAAAATAAGGTGAGGAAGACTGAACAGAGATTAAGCCAATGTTTTTAAACTGGAGGAGTGCAAATCCTCAAGGAGCCCAGTGGTCTGATCCTCAGAGGTAATTAGTAGGTAGCCCTATTAATTTTAATGGCAGCTCTGAGCTGTTAAAGCCTGGCTATTGCCTCTATATTTTAAATATTATTAAATGCTACATACTTTAAGTACTTCTTTGCTCTCATTTAAGAAAAAAGTCAGCTTGTTCATTGGGTGCCTCATTTAAAATTATTTTTAGTTTTAGTGCCTGTTGGAAAATGGGTACGCTCTTCTGGGAGGAAAGTTGCTGTTAGGATAATTGTACTCCTGCGCTGCTCACTGCTTCAGGGAAATCCCCTCAGTCTGTACTTGGTAAGAGGCACCAGGTGATGAAGATGTATGTTGATAATCCTTGGCTTTGAATGTTTCTCCAAAAACAAAGCTGTACCGCAGCATAGCATTTGAGTGACGGATGCTGGAAGTGTCATGTGGTGCCACAAGAAGTCATTTGACACTGGAGCAGGGATAAGTGGTCCTGCCAAGTTTTATCAGCCTTTTATTTCTCTGGCTGGTAGGTCCAATTCTTGGGTGGCAGAGGGTGCTTTGAAAGAATCCCCCTTGGCATTTCCAAAAGCTCTCACGTGCTTGCGTGTCTTGTGTCTCGTCTTACTCCCTTGCTCCCCCCAAGCAGGAGCCTGGGATCTAAATTAAGCTTGTGACACATGTTTAAAAAAAAACCCTGGAAAATACGGTTGTTTTGAAGACCTGATTCTGCGTGGGGTTGTACCAGCAGCTGAAGAGGTCTGCATGCGGGGGTGACGATGACCTGTTGCAAGAGGGCAGGATGGTGTGGCTGCCTGCCCTTGGGCCGCTGATGCACTGCGCGGGGATGTAACCTCCATCTGAGTTTGGGAGTGGAAGTGAGGAGCATTTAACCTTTCCCTGGCCCTCTGTGGCTTGCGAGGTGAGATGAGTTAGAAACCCCAAGTCATTCCTTAGTGATTTCTTTGAGGAGGCCCTGGCAGCCTGTCAGATCCCAAGGCTATTTGACATCCACGGTGCAACATTAATTGCTTTTCAAGTGGAGGAGATTAGAGTGTTTCCTAGGCTTTTATTTATTTTACTCCTAGTTTATTCTGGGTCATGTTGTGAATGGAGCTACATGGGGCCATGCCCTAGAAACGCCCGGCTGCTTTCCAGCTCGCCCCTGCATGCAGCCGGGTTGGCTTTGCCATGGGACCCCACGTGAGGAGCTGGTCAGTATTTGCAGGCATTTTTAGGGCGTGGGGTAGTCCCGAGCACTCCTGGTGTGATGCGGGTGAGAGAGGTTTGAGAGCATTGCTGTGTTAAAGGCAGACGGGCATGTCATGAGTGAACGTCCTCACGGGAGGGAGGAAGAATGAATTGCAGTGGCAGCCTGTGTGGTGCCTGAAAGTCTCTTGCAGAGGGAAGCAGCTCCATTGCTGATCCTTTTGTACCTGCTTTGGATGTAAAATATGTTGGGCAACTTCTCCCTCTAGTACCAATGTCCTTCCACATCTCATTGTACCTGAATCTGTGTAAAGTGTTTCAAAACTTGCCTGTTGTTTCTGTATTGAAGGGTTGGAAGAGAAGGTAGTAAAACCAAGCCACTGCCATTTCCCAAGCAACCTTATTCATCTGGCACTGAAACTTACTGCTGCTTGCAGTTGGCTGCCTTTACAAATGGCTGTTAAAACAAAAATTGAGCCATCTCGTATGTAGCTCCGGATATATGTCTCCCTTTGCCTCCCACCCTTAGGAAGCAGGCTCCCAATGTAGTTTACATGTATTAGGCCAGAAGATTTTGTATTAACATAAAACCCCACCCATGCTGTTATCTCTGAGGGATGCATTTTGAAGGTAGCTAATATTGGAACATCTTCACAGGCTCACAATGGGATGCAGAGTTACTCCAAGATGCTGCGCTCGGCATTTAGCTGGCATTCCACCGAACACGTTGATTTTAGTCCTGCAGATGTCTGTTGATCTTTGTGAGAAGCTACCTTGCCATTGTATCAAGCACAGTGTAGAGGACAGATGTTTGATGAACGCGCTGAAATATTTAACTAGGATATTTTTCCCCCTGCAGCTGAGATTGCTTGTTGTGCCTATTAATCTTCTACAAGACTTGCATCTGCTCAGAGGTGGGTTGTTTCAGGCTTTGGATGAACTTTGTGCGTATGTGCATGGTTTGAAAGAGTGGTATAATGAACAAACATGATGTGTATATGTATAAATTGAATGCATAAAGCAGATGAATTAACCTGTCAGTCGCTGAAAGTATCTTCCAATAATAATAATAAAAAAAATAAAACACTATAATGCTCCTTCTCCTATGGGTGTTTACTCCTCTCTTTCAGAAGTGTCTTTACCCTCCAGTTTGTATTATTAAGATTTCAGTTGGCATGTCCTTAAAGAGAGCTTGTCCTTGCATATGCACGGTTTTGTAAAGCCTGGATGCAGTATTGCTATTTAATGCAGAGCTTGTCTGTCCTGCTGTCCCTTTCCTCCTTGTCTCACTATTAGCACATTTGATTAGATCTTACGGTGGGTGAAGCCCTTACTGGGTTAGTAGAAGGGAAGAGGAAAGGCTGAGAGGTAGTTAACCACTCCTCCCAAGTTAGCAGCTCTCGGTTATGAAGAATTTGTTTTCAGCAAAGACAGTACCTTTCTGTAACGCTTAATTCTTCTGCATAAGCTTCTAATCAGAGCCATTTGTGTTTTCACTTCCTCTTGTTATAACAGTTACACTTTCACCATAGCTGGCGATTGAAACACCATAAAAGTCTTGGATAACACGGCAGATTGAAAAAGCAAAGAAACCGCATGCATGCAAAACTTTTTCCCCCAAAGGAGTAGCCTTGTTGGACAGTATTTTACACACTGTGTTGCACTTCAGAAAAAAACACCCTCCCTAATACTTAATAAGGATTAATACTTGTAAAGTAATTAAAAAGCTCTCTGAAACACATTTTTTTCCTTTGCTGTTGCTGACTTAATGGCCCGTAGTTTTTTTTTTTCTAGTCTGTTCTAGCCTGCTTTTCTTTGAATGTTGGAATTCTGAGCTTAAAATCCAGTATTGTCTTTTAAATATCTCATGGATGTAATCCAGTTTTTGTTTTCTTTAAAATTAGTTGGCTTATGAATTCCTCTTTTCTTTTCTCCGTGTGTTAACTGAATGGAAGTAAAATGGGAAATTGTCACATAGACCCATCTAACTTCCCCCTTCTCCAAATAGATGATAAGTTATTCACTCTCTATTTTTAGAAGTAAGAGTAACACGAGTTTGAAAATAATTTAGCACAGCCAGAGTTTTACTAACCACTTTGAGAACATTTCGGGGCAATCCCGTGAGGTGATGGTGTATGCTGATAATTCTGCTTTAGCAGAACAGGCCTATTCCATGAGCAACTCGGGCTCAGACACTTACATGCAGTTTGTGCTTAAGGTCTGCAATTAATTCAGTTTTAAGAATTAAGTTTTCTTCTTTGCGTATTCATATTTTATGTGCAAGATTAACTTGCTTAGTCTGTAAAATTTGCTAGATATTTTCTGTTCGCGTGAACCTGCCTAGTTTGAATGATCTTGCTCATGTCAGAAAAAGTGACTACTAAGTCCCAGCGATGTCTTTTCTGAATAAATGTTCTCAGAAAATGTTCTCACTTAATTGTAATCAAAAATTAATTGTTCAGCTGTCTGTCTTCTTTTTTCATGCCTCACGTATTCTGCCCAGTAACATTCTTCTTCCACATGATTCATTAGTCTTCAGATTGCTTAAAAATATCCTGGACAAGGAAGACGTATTAGCAAAGACGTAACTATATTCGCGGATGAAAATAATCTCTTCTCAAGTGTCTACATACGTGCCAAGATCACATCATGCATACAGAGAATAAATGAGTGGGCTTGTGAATGAACAGACTTTTGAAGGGCTTCTCTTGTTAATCACTAGCAAAACTGGTCAGAGCTTACAGACTTTAAAGAAAAATCCATTGGATGTTGTTCAGAGCTTTTATCACCTTTCACTCATCGTCACGATGCTTTTTTAATATAGGAACTCCTTGTCATCCACCTGTTCCTCCTGTGAATTCTCTTTTTCTGGACCTCAAATCAGCTACCTCAATGCACATAATAGCTTGACAGTCTTAAATCTTGAAGGCTGCTCAAGTTAAGTAAAATATAGTAAACTCTTTGGGAGTATTTATAGAATTGCTGCATTAATCTCGCCAGATAATTACAAATTTATTGTGGCCTGCTTACCTGACATATGCATATTGCTCATGGCAGTGGTGTGGGGCAGCCCCTGAATGCTTGCTGTGTAAAAAAAAAAAAAAAAAAAATCCACAGTAGGGAAATCGTGATTCTTATTTGAAGCATAATTGTTTCATTGTGATTTGCTGTGATTTTCTCGTTTTGCAAATCAGGCCCAGTTGAGGGAAACCATCCTGTGGAAAAGGGATGGGAAGGGAATCCCAGCAGAGATCCCGTGTGCATGCTCCCAGCTGCTGCTGGGAGCTGGAGGGTTGGGGAGGCTGACTTAACAGCTCTCTTAATCTGCTTGGAATGACTTCTCTGCTAATGGTGTTTAGCTGTTTTTACGATGGATGAGCAAAATGTGGGGTCTTGAGTTGAGCTTAGGGATACAAGAAATGACAGAATTGACAGAATTTGTCTCAAATGGTGAGTGCGGTTGTGTGTACTCTTCATGCAGAATACCATGCAGCTCTAAATACAATCGTTTTGCTGCATCAAGGAAGGGGAAGAGGTGGAAAAAATCTTGGGGACCTGCAGTGTGACCTATTTATATGCGTTAGGTCTCCATCTGTTCTGCAAACATTTAGGAGCGGGCGTGAGTCATGGCATTGCAGTCAGGAGGACCGGCTGTGCCTCAGGTGCGTGTGTGTCTGTGTGTGCAGGATTAGTCTTCAGTTGATGTGACTAGTCAATGGATCTCACTTTGGCAAAATAATAGTGCGTGTCAGGCTTTCCTTTTGGTTACCTTCATAGGTTATTATGTAGGACATCCAAACTGTCTTTCTAAATATGGTGAGATTTAGTACAGGAGTACTAAAGGAGTACAAGGAAATTAAAATGGAAAGCATAAGCAAGGCAGGCATTTATAAATGATTGAACTAAATTATACTCACTAGAATGAGCTGCAGCTGTGACAGCGATGTTTCTTTCTTTAGGTAAATAACATTACCCATCATTATTGCTAAAAGGCCATAATTCCATGTTAACATGCCTTATTGCAGCCTGATAAGTCATAGCCTAATCTCCATTACCAGACTGCCCATAAATATTAGAGATATGTGGTACAGGGAGGGTAAGGAATGAAATCTGGTTTTGATGCAGCAGTATCAGTGTTGGCTGGCCTCTTGAGGGGACAGAGCTGAGTCACTTTAGATAAAGCAATTCCTGCAATACGTATGATGACTTTTCATTTTTATTTAAGTATAAAGCTGTATTGTCACTTAATCACTTTTTTTAAAGGGAAAAAAAAGTTGTTTGTTCCAAAAAGCCTTGATGACTTTTGCACGTGAGGAAATACAAACAAGTTTCAGCTTTAAGGCTGTGAGTGTGTTGTGGCGTTGTACCACAAATGCAATACCACTGTTGTTTTCACTTCAATAAGTTACTGCTTTTTGTGGACAATAAAACCACAGGCTGTTGAAATTATATGGTGTAATAATGGAGTCAAATCCACATGCTCAAGTGATCCTGTGTGTTTTTGACATTTTATTAAATTGATGAGTAGGTAAAAGGTTGGATTTGGTTTTTTTCCTTGCTGCTAGAGATTGAGAGAAAACAGAGAAACGCAAATCTTTCCAGTTAACTATTTCTGGAAGACATAATTGGCAATTTTATTTCTTCTTACCAAAGCAGTCAAGAATGTATTGCATCCTTTTGGATGGCGTGGAGGTAAATGACACTGTCGTTTCTTCAATTTGAACTTCCTAACTTTTGAATTCATGGTGAATTTCAACCACTGTTTGTTTTTTACAGAAACATTTAGACTGAAGTTGAAATCAATGGATTAGCTTTGTTTTGTGACCCTTTCAAAAACATCGCATGCCAAATCCGCTGAAATAATTTCCATTGAAAAGCTCGATGCATTTTTTTTCCTCCCTATTCTACATGGCAGAATGTGCAAGAGCAGCGGTTTTAATATTTTAAAGTAACAGGGTGGCAAAGGGAAGTTTGATACCGTTACATGATTAACCACAGGCGACTGTCTTCCCAACTCTGCTGTCTGTTCCTTAAAATTGTAATAGAAAGAATTATAATAGAAAGAGCAGCACATAGATACCCGTCTTGGACAACCTCATCCCTGCAAGCTGGAGGTGGGAAAGGGAGTGCTCTGTGATGTATCTAAAAGGTAGATAATTTTGGGCTCTAATGGAGCAAAAGCTGACCAATAATTGGAAAAATCCTGTCTGGGAGAAGGGGGAAGAAGAAACTTTAGACACAGGCGTGTGAGTAAATCAACATGGAGCAAGTTAGGGCATGAACCTGTGATAACTGGCTGTGTGCAGTGAACACAGGGAAGCCTGTCCATCTTCCTCAGCTGCGGAGATCGGTCAGTCTGGATTTGGGGAGGACATTCCCAGCAATGTAAGGATAGATATACTTGTGGTATTTTCCCTGGGAAAGCGGAAGCGTGCACAGCATTGTTCTGAAGAAACCATGGTTTTGCAGAGATAAAAGTAAAATTTATTTCCATCACTCTGTTGTGTGTTTTCCTCTGATTCAGGTACAAATTTTGCTGTTTTTTTCGTTGTTCTCTGTTACCATTCTGTGCTTTCAAAGCTTGCTTTCCCTGCCTTGGATTTATTGAGGGAGCATGAGGGAAAAATGAAATGAAGCCGTATATTTTGCTTGTCGTCATCTTGCTGTCAATTGAATCTTAGTGGTACCATTAGTCATTTTATGACACATTACCTTACCTGGGTGAGTTTTGCTCCCCTCTGTGTGTTCGGCTGAATTTTCAAATGTGTTTTTGTGGGTTGCCATACATCCTGAGACTGGAAAGTGTGCTTTTTATAAATTCAGTTACTTTTGCAGCTTTCAAACCTTTCCTCCCCCCGCCTCCCTTCTATCAGCCTGTGTTTGTGAGAGCTCTCCAGGGCTGAAAGTGAGCTTTATCTTTGTTGACACAGTTAGTTGGTGTGTAGTGTGAGCGTGACAGCAACTGTGCACAGGTCTGGTGGAATGCAATTACAGAGCAACCGCAGATCCCCAAAGAAAACTGTAATAGTGACAATGACCAAGGAATCTTTATTTCTGCAGAGCTCTGCACCGTAGGAGTGCATGTGACAATCCCAAAGCTTGTTTTACTTACATGAATGTTCAGAACAGTTGGCTTTGTACATTCGTCTTGGTAGCATCCAGTTCTGTTCCTAACCAAGATGATTACTGTCATAGATGCTTGGTGAAGCTACTGGTGAAGTCCAGGAGACTTCACTCCAGGCGGTTAGAGATCGAGATGGAGCTGAGCACAGTACAGTATGTGTTTTCGTACTCCTTCCTTGCAAACTCCAAGTGCAGTAGAATTCTATTCCTGAACTTTATATCGTTTCTTAAGAGAAACTGAAGTTCCTTTTCTGTGTGTGGAAGCTGTGGAGTCCTTTGTGTGTGTGCATGAAGCTTATGATTCCTATTAATAACAATTGGTTTATAAAATGTGGTTACTGGAATTGGCAGGCACGTATTGGCGGCGAGGCAACACAACAGTCAAGGAGATGAACGCAAGCAGCAGGCTGTTAATGCACCCCTACGGAATCCTTGTTTGTGCACTTTTAAATGGTTATCTTTGGACTAGACTTGCATTAATTGCCTCTTGGGTTCAACTGCTAGAAATGTGAAGATCTTGATAGCAAATAACTGGCTGACTTGGTAGTTGTATTGGTTAAGTGTTAAAAATATTTTCCGTGAGAAAACTTTTAGCTGAAGACTACAGTTACAGATCACAAACAGGTTCTAAAAGCTGACTGCTGGTTAGGGGAGTGTTAAATACGTCCCTAATCATAACAGTTTGAGCATTTCTTGTAGCGATCATTCATCTGCAGCTGAAGACTGAGGATATCTGTGTAAAGCCTTTAGTAAATGACAACTAAAGGGCAGGCAATGAAGAATTGAAGAGCAGAGAAAGAGAGCGTATGGGTCAAATGAACCGTATTTTTGCACAAAGTGAAGTTGCAGGCCAGATTTGGGTTTTGGGGATTTTTTTGGGGGGGTGCGTTTTTTGGTCCCCTCCACACATATCCCACAGGCTTCTCTAGATCTTACCTTTCTTCAGAGTAAAACTTTGTTTCCCCCCGCTACCCCCAACTGTGAATCATACTGCTGTCTCCCTTGGCGTGAACGCACAAACTGTCTCCACAAAGTGCAAGATCAGACCAGCCCAGCAACTTAGGCTGTCAAGTCCAATTTAAAGGAAGAGGATTTTTATTTAGTTTGGTTTCTTCAAATGTGAACATCAGGAAGACAAGCCAATGGCATCTACCACATTATTGCTATGTTGTGTTTAGGGTTATAAAGCTTACTGTAACAGTGACACAGACTGGCATCTGTTTTGTTTCAGCTTTAGTGATTGAAAATTACCAAAAAGCCTCATACTGCTGAGACCGAGTCAGATAATACAGGGGGGGAGGGTTAGCCAACAAGTCCACTCAACATGGGACTGTTACCCCTACTAAAATGTCTCTGTGGGTGACTTGGATGTTGGTAAGGAACTTGCATGTTGGTTTGGAGGAGAATTCTTTTGAACGTAGACAGTAATTTCATAATTAGCCCTTAAAATTACATGGTAGTGAAAACTCGAGAAACGTTAAAGATCACAAACATTAAAGCATCTGTTTTATATTTTAGCTATTCTTGTCTTGATCCCTCTTGCTGCCCTCGAAAAAGGAAGTGAAAAAGATAGTGTGCTTTGAGTTAGTGTGGGGACTAGTTAGAAGGGTAAAGTAAAGATGATTAAAAGCAGCTACTGAACTCGCCATAAGCACTGGCCATGGGGATGCTCTGAAAGGACAGTGAATTATTTTTGCACAGTCAGAAGCGCGTGTGCACTGAACTGGCAGATTTAATCTTCACTATCTTTAATATTCACTGATGTAAAGTTTAGTCCAGGTAACATAATTTTCAAACATCCCTTGACAGAAAGTGATACTTGTACGGAGTACAGAACTTTCTATCTCTTAATCTCTTAGCATGAGCTTCCAGAGTTCAGGTAAGACTTCCAGTGAACAGATGATCACAGAATTCACACAAAAAAAAAAAAGTCTGAAGATTTGCTAAAAGGGATGTAAAACTGTTTCCACTGTTGACCTCCACTTAGATTTTTCATTTTCCTTGCAGTGAAAGCCTGTTGCTCAAAAAGAGGCAGAAAATGATGACACTGGAATAAACTGTTGTACCAAATTCCTAAAATTTAATCTTGGTTCCCCCTACCACCACCACCTTGTTTTACTTTCTTAGAAGCTGATAGTTGTTTAAGGGTAAATCCATCTTTTGGCATTCCAGTTGCCCGAGTTGCACGTACACAGCTAGTTTAGGAACACGTGGAAATCCTTCTTTTCAAACATGGGCATTCTAAACCAGCCCAGTTCCTAATTATAAGGCCACTTAGACTCAAACCATTTGAAGTGTTTTTAGAGCTTGTCCACAGGAGACTGCACCTATTTACTATGTTACTCTAAAATCACACCTTTCTGTTTAAGTAGGTGGAACCACATGGCTGGATCAAGCCTTATAATTATCCTCCAGCTGTCAAGAATGTCTGTGTCTAGACTGAGTTACAGCCTGAAGCTCTGTAGACTGGAGCTGTTTGTGGCTTCGTTTCTGTCTCTGGTACTTTGGAAAAGGCTTCTCATCGTATAGACATATGAAGCATTTTCAGCATCCCCGTTGATAATTAACTAGGCTGACGAGTCACGGATCAACAAAATTCAGGAAAATCAATTTAGCAGTCTTTAACTTTGTATTGTAGAGAAGGAAGATACAACTTAATTGGTTTTCTATGATAGCAGAGGTGTTTTTCAAATTGTGTTGAAAAACATTTGCATTAATGTTTAGTCTAAATAGTGTTTAAGATATTTTCTATCTAGTTTCTTCTGCCTGTATAGACTTTATGTTTAAATGTCAGTTCGCTTTTCTGGAAAATTAAGTGTAAGGTGATGACTAACATCACAGCTTTACCCAACAACTCCTAGGGCCTTCATTCAACAAAAAAAAAGACTAGGTAGGAAAAAATCCTTTTGGGGAATGCATTTGTGAAAGACTTGTAGGATCAGCAAACATGTTGTCTTCTGAATTGTAATTCTTCCATCAAATCCATGTGGGTTTCTTTTGTTTGTTTTTTTTTGCCTTTTGGGAGTGTCTGCGTAAGACTTGGAAGCCCAGATCTGCCCCAGCTCTAAAGGAAAGAATGGAGTTGCTTCCTTCCTTCCCGAATAGATATTACTTGCAGAGAACCCAGGGCCATTAAGTCCTTGTTCTGGAATACCTAATAAAGTAGGCAGTCTCTGGCACTGAAGAGAAAAATGCAAAATAGTACTTTTCCTTGGGTCTGTAGTGGAACGCGCATGGTGATTTCACAAGAGAGACAGAAGTGTTGACAGTTAGCAGTGGAAGTTGAACCTCTGGCTTGCAGATCCCACCCGGGGTTCGTGGTGCCAGTGATGGGCATGTCCTGAGCCCAGTAACACGGCAGAAAGCTGTTCGCTTGGTTTTGTATCCATTTTCTTTCTGCCTTTGACACGGGCTGTGTTACTTGCTGAATGTGCACTCAGGTGCTCTGGGTTTTGCTGTTTTGCTGCAAAGCTGGTCAATATTGTGGAGGTGTAGCCAAGACAGCAGAAACTTGATGCAAGGTACGCCAAGGTGCTGAGACTTGATTGTGTTTAACACCTTGTCAAAAGAGCAGTGAGGTCTTACAATTACAGATCTCTTCATCATGGTACTTTCCTGTCTCTTGTCACCCTTATGCCCATTCTACTTACAGGAGTATTTTAAAGCTCTGAAACATTAACACTTATATAAAGTATCTCTTGAAAACATAACCGCAAAATCATGCATTTGTGTATGACAGTTGAGCAAAACTAGACTAGTGACATCTCCAGCTTAAATTTTTGTTCTTACAGATTTACTGTTCAGACAGCAGTTAAAATCCCCATGCTTTGCAGGAAGCTCTCTTATTTACTGGACTCTGCACCATGCTACCT
>NW_008823913.1:1355454-1363352 GCF_000699105.1 Pygoscelis adeliae
GTGTTGTTAACCCGTTGAATTTAGATAAAGTGGGGTATTTTCTGACTGCTGACGCTGTTCAAACCTCTCAAATCCACAAACTCCTCTAATGCTGCTTTCAGGGAAGAGAGTGTGGAGCAGACGTACCTCATCTTTTGCAGGGTGGTCTAGACTGTCATGGTGGTGTAGAAATAAAATGTATTAATAATAAATGTTCATAACGCCACCATTATTATTAGTGTTATTTATTCACAGCTGCTTTGATCCTCATCTCTTCAGTCTCAGCTGCAGTGCAAGGGGCACCATAAAACTTGTGATTTGAAGCCCTGGTGGGGAGGGGTGAGCAGGGGCAAGCAGGGGCAGAGGGAAGTTCCTCCATGCGGAACAAACACAGCACGTGAGGGTGATTTCTGCTGGGAAAAGGGCAAGGGAAGGGAATGGGAAAAAAAAGATAAAATATCTCTGAGGCCAAGAGTGCCTCTTTGTTTAAACAAACTTTTGTAGTTTAAAAAAAAAAGGTTGAAAGAGGGGAGGGTACGGTGAAGGGAGTTGGAGGGTGAAAGCGTGTATTCAGCAGCACAGGCATGAAGATCTGGCAGTCTAAGATGGGGTGGAATTGCTGTGCATCCAGCCCAGGCAGCAAGGTGGAGGCTTCAAACTTAACCGGAGCCATTTAGCTGCTGTGGCAATACCTGATGCCTGCCTGGGAGAAAGCCTGGGTTTTCTGGTGCATCCCCTGCCTCCTGAGGGCTGCAAAGATCCCAGCTTGCATGTATGCCAGGGCAGTAAGCTCTTAAATGAGCTTGCAAATAGAAACTGTACCCCAGTTTCAAAGAGGCAGCAAGTGGGGAAAAAAACCTGCCTGAACTGCTGGTATGAGAGAGAGCTTTATTCCAGGCAGACTTTTTAAAATACATCTTTCCAATACGTATTCCTAGCATTTATACAGAGCATGCCCTGAGCCAAGTTATGATGTTTCTCAGGTTTTTGTTCCCAGGGCCAACCCACCCTCAATGTTCATTAGGAAATAAAAGCACCACATGACCCACACACTTGGCTAGCAGTACTCCAGCCATCTTGTTAGCATTTGAAGTAACAGTACAACTTGCATAGATTTCCCAAGCAAGCTCAGTCATTTTATGTTTGGAGAGTTTGAGCCAACTGGTCCTACTTCCAAGAGAAACACTGCGCGTTCACCCCTTTACCTTTAAAACAAGAGAGAGGAAGAGGGTTCATAGGGCTTGTGTTTCGTAGTCTCTCCCATGGGGCTGCATAACTGCCCTCCTGAAATTTCTTTCACTATAGAATAGTGGCTTTCAACTTTTTTCTTCTTGAGTTCCCTTAAAAAAATAAAGTAAAAGGAAATTGCTGAGGTGCTAGTCCCAGTGGAGGGGATTTAACCTTGCTTGGTGATTGGCTTGTGTTGCTTGTAGTTACCTTTTGCAGACTCTTTTCAAAGTAGTCAGAATACTACAAACTGAAAATCGGTGCTGTAGAAACTTAGATGACTGCTGCAATGACACAGCTTTCATGCCCCCAGAAAGGGGTAGGCTGTCTCTACCATCTTTTCATCCGTCCCATCTTTGGATTTGTGGAAAGGCTGGGAGGGATCAGAGGGCTGCTGGTAGACTTTACCAGTTTGAAAAGCCTAAGGGGAAAGTGAAATGTGCTTGAAGCAACCTCTGGGGATATTGATGAATGAACATCTGGTAAAAATTAAGTATTACTTACTGCAATAAAAAAGCAAAATGCAAGGTGGCTAATAGCCAGGAGATGGCTCATGATACAGAGTGGATTACATTCTGCAAACTGCACAGAGATGTCTCCTGCTGGCTCTACCTCAAGTCTTACAAGCCTATATACAGCACAGATAGTACCTACTGCCATTTCTCAGGCTTGCCCCAGCCCTATTTAAATAGCTCTTCTCTAGACCGTCAGGCATCTGCTTTCTAAAATCCTAACCAGTACTGTGAAGTGACTTGTGACTATGACAGGTGATTCATAGACACGTGTATTTTATTTAGGTGGTCAAATTGTGATGCCTTTTAGGAAGCTGATCTTCATAGGAGGAATTTTCAGAGAATTGGGTCCCTGATTGTAAAAAGGGCCAAAGATAAGTTTTAAAACTGATGAAAATAGCCATCTGGTATTAAAATAGCTTTCTTCTTAAACGCTGCATCCTCAGCTGATGGGTCCATTCAGTTTCTGGCTTTCAGTTTGTATGTATGAACTTTCTTGATGCTTTCTTTTGTATCTTGGCCAAATTTCTTTCAAATCATGATGAGTCTGTCTCTATTTTACTGGATTAAGGTAACAATTCTGTTTACAATGCAGCGAAGTTAATTGTTAAGGAACCAGAAGGTCTGGGTTTCTAAGGAACTTCAGAATTTTCTAAAGAGCTTAATAAAATAATTTTGGTAAATTGACAGTATTCTCTATTAAAACAAATTAGACAAATCATGTGTTCACTGCTGTCAAGTGTCAACAGTGGCTTGATTAATGCAAAGTAATGTTGTCTGGCAGATTGTTTGTAGCTGTCCATAAAATCTTGAATTTGAATGTGGGGTTGTACATTAATGAGCTAGGGAGCATTTTTCACTCTTGACGATGGTCCAGCTCCAGATTTTGACCGCTATTCAGAATTTGGAAAAGTGAAGGCTTTGATTTGGATGCGCTGTCTTTGCAAGGGAGCGAACACTCTCTTCTTGCGAATGCTTTTCAGCAAGGGGTTTTGCTTTGCCTGGTGTCTTTGGAGATGGCATGTCATGCTTCAGCCCAGGGCTGATACACCACCGCTGCCCTTTTGCCTAACCAGTGCCCCACACTTCCAGCTCTGTCCCACCAGCCCTGTCCCACCACCTTTTCTCAAGAAAGGTTATAAGAGTTCATACGAGCCTCTGTTTCGTGATTATTCTTTTAAAATATAATGGTGCAACTCTGTTTTGATGGCAAAAGCAAGCCACAAAAATGTGGCTTATAGGCATACTTTAAGCATTTAGCAACAACTTTTCATGTCTTTCATATACTTTTCTGTTTTCATTAAACTGCAGAGAATTGTGCTTACTTTTAAGCAAGTGTAGAGTGCCACAGAACACGATGAAATGTCTTCTTTGCATATAGTTATACAGTTGCATGACTGTAGTCAGATTTTGCACATATAGGTGCATTTTTTGTAGTTGATGAGAATTACTTCGCTGGGAGCTATTTCTACTGAACAATGGCCTTGGATATTTGGTATGTCATTCTGTGCTTATCAGAAGGACGTTCTGGTTCCTGTACAAGATGAGAGTTCTGCTTTATGTGAGCAATTTTATACACTGTCACAGAGCAAGCAAGGTTCATTTGCAGTACTTGGTCACTGATGTACTTGAGCTGACTTCTACAAACCTACCTGGGTGATTATCTGAAATAGTATTTAGTGCCCCAAGCATACGATGTGCTTGCCAAAACCAGGAAAAAGTATTTTCTCTGAAAAGCATCTTTCAGGTGCACTGTGTGTCAATCCCTATTTATTTCTAGTCTTTCTCACTTTCCAGCTTTGACCGATTTAAATAAATTGACCTTTGGGGTTTTAGAGATAGAAAGGAATAAAGATGTGACTAAAATGTCATGAAAACCGCTGGGTTGACTCTAGGGATCTCTGCACCATGTTATCTTTCCTTTTATCTAAAACTCTGTTCTGATGTGCTTTGATCTTCGAGGATTTTTAAAACACGCTTTTTTTTAATGTGCAAATGGCCACTAAAAAGTTTACAGATTCACAGCATGTGTGCTGTGTAAGGCTCTCTCAAAACTGCTTTTGATATGTGACTATATCCACAAAAAAATCCTTGAGCCCCTAAGCAAGCTTACTTTGTATGATAATACCTGGGTCTTACACAGTGTGTTTTGTCTCTGGGTATTGAGGCTTTTTCAGGATTTGGTTTCATTTTCCTCATTTTACAGACAGGGGGAGGGAATGGGAACTGGGAAATAGTTGTTCGGGTGTGGGAGTGGGGAGAGAGAAAGAAGGAATAATTTTCATTTCCAGAAGGGCTGGGGAATGGAGGCACAAATAGCAACTGCCTTGCCTGAAAACCCAGTCTTGTACTCTATAGTATTGCATATGTTTTTTCTCCTGGGTATGCAGGCCTAGAGCTGATGAGGTATATGATGTCTGGTGTTTGGTTTACATGAACATTTATTTTTATTTTGCAAAGGTTTTTAGTATCTCACGAAGACATGTTTATTGTGCTTTAAAATCCAATTTTCCCTTGCGTGATTTTCAGCCTCTTGGAGGACTTTTAATATCTCAGTCGAAACCAAAGCCTGGTCTTTCTGTTTGGCTCTGGCAGACATTACAGAGGCTAAACAAAGGAAGAAAAAAAAAATATCTGTGGAGCTTTTCTATTTATTTTTACTGCAGTCTTACTTGGGTTCTGGTGGAACAGGAGTATGGTGTAAGACTGCAGTGAATGCAGTACAAGTGCTGTTGGAGGAGAAATAGGAGGAGAAGGGTGTTATCTCTTTCTGATTGCACATTTAGACTATGCATCCTAGTAGCTGAACATTTTTTTGTGCTTAACTAATTTGTTGTAAAACAAGGCTAGCTGACATCAATATTCTAAGGAATCTTAACTGGAAATGGTCATGCAAATTACTTGGCACCTTTCAGTGACCAACAAAGCCGTTAGTTTCCTTGGAGAATATTGAGAGGAGCGTTAATTAAATCAACAGGAATGGAGAGGGAAACGAGTGGTAGATAAGCAGCTGTTCAGAGAGGAGAAGAAAAAAATTTCATCAAGCGGGAGACACAATTTGTGGGGAAGAGGGAGATCCTTTAACTACTTGGATGGTGGCATCCAGTAGTGAGAACGCCTTCCTCCCAGATCTTTCCAGCAGTCTCTGGAAAACCAGCCGAGGTCAAGGAAGCAAGCGCTGATCTTGGTGACCCTTCTCTGCTAATGCCTTCCCTCCCTGCCACCTCCTGAGAACTGGCACAGCTTTCCTACACCAGCAGGCGTGTCTATCCTGCCATCTGTACTGCATGCAAAGAGGAAAAGGTGCCAAATTTCAGCCAGGGCCTGGTGAGAGACTTGTTCTGTTCGGGGTGGGAGACGGAGCAGAAATGGAGCTCCTTCCCACACGCCTTCCAGCATGCTTTTCCGTACGTGGTGCTGCCTGCTCTTCTGGAGTGTGCCTGGGTGATGTGGAGTGAGGATAGTGCATGTAGCCTGGAGCCACTGCATGATTAGTGTGTGGGTCCCTTAGTTAATTTATCGAGTCAGGCAGAGCAGGGAACACAGCGAGGAGGCAGAGAAGAATCGTGATACAGTGAGGAGATCTACAGTCCTGATACGTTCTTCTTTTGCTCCCCTTCACCTGCTAGAGGTTGGCTCTGGTTTTTCCCAGTGCACTGCTCAGAGCTGCTATAAACTGCAATCAATCAAACTTGATCTTGCCAAATGCAAGTTAAAAATGTCAGAACGTTTCTCAAATGCTTTTTTAAAACTACAAACTTCTAAGGCACTTTCCCCCCAGTATTTTCTCCTCTTTGTTCTTTCTTCTCCTGTGATTCATGAAGTGACCCTGTGCTCCTGTGCATGAAAAAAATGCAAGCATTATGTTCATAATGCGTAAGATCACACAGAGCTACTTTTTGCTGGCACATTTGTACAAGCTCCTATTCTGCATATTGGAATATTTTCATGCTGGCTTCCAAAATTCATGAGCGAGGGCAAGCTAGGTTTTTGTGTTGGACAGAAATCAAAGGATCTGGAAATGTAGCCAGTGACAGCAGAATAAAAGCAATTATCACATGCAACAGTATGTAAATGTGTTTATTAGGAATGTGCATGTCCCTTATTAGTGTGTAGCTTAGTGCCACAGTATCTTTGATTCTGACGGTGGTCTTGTGAAACATAATAGCGCTGTTTTTCCCATTTTGCAAAGCTTCACCCTAAATAACTTCCCGTTCAAATTAATTCTCTTGGCCCCCCTTCAGACATACTATTATTTTCTTTTCTTACCAGCCATTAGTGATGTGGTTGACCTTGGTTTTCATATCCTGCAGGCCAGATCAACTACTTCCTGAAAAATATTTGACCAAGGGGAAATGCAAGGCAGGACAGAGATTTCTGACATGTTCTGCTTTCTGCGCACAAGCAAGATGGTGATGAGGCGGGAGAAGCTTGTTGGAATAGCCTCAGAGGCAGCTGCAGTAGTGGGGATGATCAGGAAATTCTCTTTCAGTGCTGCCTCTATGTTTAAAAAACAAACACCTCCCACCCCACAAAAAACCAAACAGAAACAAGATGGTGTGTATGTAGTGGGCAAGGGAGGTTTGCTAAACCTAGGTAAGAAACAAAATATAACTGACAGTTGGTTAAAGACAGAGGTGGTGCGGTGCAGGGGTGCTCCGTAGGAATATTTTCTGAAGCACCGGGAGAGCTTTTTGTTGTCGTCTTTACCTTGAACCACATCTGTGCAACATCTGTTGTTTTAAGAGCACATACCTGTCATTAAGTATACATAATTAAACTTAATTTAATCTGAAACTCTGTTTAATTTCTTATGATGACTGCACAGGCCAGTTTTCTCTTCTGTGGGGAAACTTTGTTTAGAAGTATGCTTACAGCAAGTGAGTCTGTCCTAAAATGTAAGAGCAGCAAAGCTTTTGGCCTTGAAAATAGGGTGAAGATTTCTGAAGAAACACCTTCCACTTGATAACATGTTTCTGGCAGGAAAAATTTCTTCATGTCACAAAGTTTGTCTGATCCAACCAAACATCCCATTCATGTAGCAGTACTTTAAAGTGAATTAAATGGAGCATCTCTCTTGCGTGTTTGCTGCCAGAGCCCGTGCAAGGCGAGGGGTGCAGGTCAGCCTCTCTGTGCCTGTCTCCTGTGGCCACCGGACCGCCGCTGCTGAAATGCAAATGTAGCACAGCGTCTGCGAATTCGTCTCCTTTCCAACTTGTGAAAGCCGTCCTTAAACCTGGAAACAGGAGAGCAGTGAGCTCGAGCCAGGGTGGCTTTGGGAGAATGGGGAAAGTAAATAAAAAGCGCAGACCGCAGCTCAGGATATAAAAAACCCTTCCTTCCTGTAAGCAGCGGCACAGGGACGGGGATCGGTGCGGCGACCGGTGTTCACCCACCGGTGACTTTCCCAGCAGCTGTCATAATGTTATTCTTTTCAGCAGCCTCTTTTGTTTTTGTTAAGAAATTATTTCAAACATTTCAGCCCTGATCCTGTGAGAAGGAATTAAAAGTTTTGGCAGCTGGGCTTCATCCGCCCCTCCCTTCCCTCCCCCCGAAAATGCTCCTTGTGGAGCTTTGGCCTTAATTACTGTCCACAGCGTCCCCGGGTGCAGGGCGGCCGGGGGCCTGAGCGACGCCTGGGTGAGTGGAAATGGCAATGCCCTGTGGTGAAGCAACTGTAATAGACTTTCCTGCTGCGAGTGAGGGAGCCCTTAATGAGAACTGAAGACTTTTATTCTTGCTGTGGGATACGGTTCAAAAGCCGGCACCGGTTGTCGTGGGGTCTTGTGCTGGAGATGCGCTGGTGCCATGGTGGGTGCTGGGGAAGGGGAGGGAGGAGGGGGTACCCCGTCCCCTTGTCATTGCCCCTTTAGCTGTTTGTTGAAATGAGGAAAGGGTTAGTAGAAGGGCCCTGAAGACTGGCTCACTGCGTATTTTCTTCAGCGTTTGTGTCTGGCGGTGGGTAGAAAGCCGTGCTGGTGCCCTGGTTAGCTCGGCCGTGACACCCAGCTGTGCCAGCGAGTTGAACGTGGTTGGAAAAGCCTGGGCTGAGCCCTCCTAGCCGGGCCTAGCCTGGTGGGTGCCGCTCACCAGAGAGGAGCTGAGGGCCAGCAGCCCCTCAGCCTGTGGAAATCTCTCCCCGATGGGGTCTCTACAGCTCTCCATCACGTTCAGGCCAGG
>NW_008823913.1:1363466-1384714 GCF_000699105.1 Pygoscelis adeliae
CCTGCCCTTCATTTCTCCCTGTTGGCAGCGGAGCCCTAGCTCAGCTCCGGAGCACGGCTCGCAGGTCCCCAACCCCAGCAAATGGGGCTTTGCTTCTATGGCATTCCCTCCCTTCAGAGGTCCCGCTGCCAGCCTGCGTCTCTGGGCTGCTTTGTCCTGGAAATGCCATGAGTGTGGGGCCCTCACATGCTGGGGGGCTGCGGCGAGCACGTGGGGAGAAGAGCAGCGAGAGGTGAGTCGGAGCAGCAGCTGGGATGAAATATGAAGTTTGTGAGGAAAAACTGTCAGGGCTGTGTTTGAGGATGAAACATGGAGCATGGATGTGCCTGCAGGAGGGGAGAAGAAGGAGCAGTGCTGAGAAATGAAGGCCTAAAAAAGTGGTGGGGTGCATGTGGAAATGGGCAGGTGGAGGCAGGACCGTGAGGTAAAGCCCTTCAGCCAGCCAGGCATGGTGCATCCCGGTGGCAGGCAAATGCTGCCACAGAGCTGCCAAAAACACGGAGCTTCGGTGCCCCTTGCAGGGGCTCGGCAGGGCAGTTTGTCTTAGAGTTGGTAGAGTCCCGTGTGGGTCTGGGGGAGGCCATACTGCTCTGCGAAATGGGGTAGGTTTTGAACCATCTCTGTCGTACCTGCAGGAGCCATCTGCGAGCTGTCAGCTCCAGACCAAGGGCACTAAGAAATTGTTGGTGAAAACGAAAGCACAATAAGGGCACTCAAGTCAGCTGGTACAAAGTGGAAAAAATAAGAGGGAAAAGAAATGCAACCAAGAGAGGGAGGGTGTGTTGTTTCTGTTGGAGTGGTGCTGCTTCCACAGCATGTACGGGGGATGGACGCACTTCTGTGGCACTTGGGGATCCTCAGTCTCTGGAGACCTTTTTTCCTTTTCTTTTTTCCCTCCAGTTAATTTCACACGAAAGGTCATGGCCTGATGTGGTCATGGCTGATTTGCAAATCCCTGCCCAGCCTTTCCCTGGTCAGGAGGGCTGTGGATCGTTCTGCTTTCAGGACTGTTTGCTCAGGGCCTTGGTTTGACTCCAGTCCACCTGTTTGTTATTCATACTGGCAAAAACCGTTCTCTGCACTTTTGCTTGAGTGATTTTTCTCATTTTCTGAGTGATTTGCCTCTTTCCTGATATAATTTAGGCAGGGAAATGTAATCAATCAATCAATCAGCATAGTAATTGCCTGTTTAACATGGCATTTAATAAGTCCTCTCTGGTGGAGGCAGAGATCAGAGGTCAGCACCCTCTGACTCCAGGGATCCACTCCCTGGGGGACACGTGGCTTTTTTGGGGGGGATACAGAGGGGAGAGCCGTGCGGTTTAACTTGTATTGCTTGTTGTACTGGTGTGGTGTCCTTGAGAAGCATGGCAGTGATGTGAGTTTGTGGGATCGTGCCTGGCTAGCACATCATCATAGGAAATATTTCCAGGAAAAATCATAGTGGGATCATGGTCAAATGATCTTTCAGGTTACTCGGAGATTTAAAGGTGATATTTGCTCATCTTTGGCAGTGTAGCATGGGGGATGTCATCCAGAACTTCAGCTGATAGGGAACAAGTTTTGTAAACTCTTGAATATCTTTCTGAAGAGGAGAACCAGTGCACTGAAACAAAGGGAAAGGACAGCTTGCCTGTAGGACACCTAGAAGTCAAGTAGTAACGTCAGTTGGTAAGCAGACTGAATAGAAAGATTATTATTCCAGGTACAGTTATGCCTCTTGATACTATTTTCAAAGTCATTGACTTTACTTTGTCAGGTAGCAAGATCCTAGAGAGTTTTGATCAACCTGCTTTTCTTGTCTATCTGCATAACATCTGGCTGTCTGGCAGATGTTTACAGCACTGTCCCAAAGTCCCTTTTCAAAAAGCAGTAGTCCAGAAAAATGGCAGTTCCTGCGGAGAAGCCATTTCAAATAATTGGTCAGTGAACCACATAGTTCTGCTTCTGTAAAACCACTACTTTTGCTAGTTGCAGTGCTAGAAACGTGTTAAAAATGTACAGCTTTGTCCCTTCCCCGCTTTTCCCTTGACAGCTGCTATGTGGTGGTCCCAGACAGTTAACTTACACTGCCATTATCAGCAGGAGCTGGCTGGTTGTGTTCAGCCACCACCAAAACCTCATACATTTTCCCAACAATTTGATTTCAGAAGTTCTCCCAACAACAAAGTAATAATAAAATATGAAATCAACAAACACTGCTTGAGGTCATGATAAAAAAATAAAATAATGAAAAGGTCAGTAAGTGGCATTAAAACATAAAATCTGAGAGCATATAAAAACAAACAAGTTTTTGGACAGAAAACATCAGTGGATTTGAGCACACCAGAAATCTGAGCTCCAGTCCAGATGCCTGCAGTTGACTGTGTCCAATTAAACAGGGGGCATGTCTCCTTGGTAAGCAGTTCTCAGTAATACCGGTATGAGCGGTTTTGTGTTTCTCATTCCCACACACATGATGTGCTGTACCAGCATAAGGTTTCTAAGATGGCTGAGCTCTTCCACACCAGTGGAAGCTGTCTGGTTACCCTCCCCTTCACCAGTTCAGGCAATTGGTTGATCTTTGCGAAACCTCAGTGTCGGTTGTGCCAGCACAAGATAGCTTCCTCCCCCTCGATTTGTTGGGTGGTGTTTTTTTTGTTTTTTTTTTTTTTTAATGTGAAATAAGGGTGTTAATTCCTTCTGCCATTCTCCATTTCCTGATCTGAATGGATGTTGAAATCGTTGTGCTGCCACAACTTGCAGCGGGGAGCATGCAGTGGCATGAGGCCGGGCATGGGGTGGGCAGTAGAGGAAAGAGAGCGAGCATGACAGGAACTGCTGTAAGCCACTGTTACTGCCAAACACATCACATCACCGAACCACAGCCTAAGTGCTACTGAAAGATTCAATAAATATTCAACAGCAGAAATATGTCCATTGTGAATTAAATCAACAAGAAAATAGTTAATGCAGGTTTGGACATCCAGTAGGCAGGTGTCTGTAGCTTGCTGCAGAATTGCTTTTAACAATTGAATGTTTTTCTGCTTATTGTTCAGACTTCCAGTGGAAGTTTGATATTTTGTTTCTGAAACCTGTTTAAAGACAGTCTTTTGACTATTTAACACCTTAAAAAAATAGATATTTCCATTGCAGTCTAAACAGAGGAGATAAGCACATCTTAAACTATTGAGTGTCATTAAAAAGCAGCTGATGAGGATTTTACTGTGGGTCTTTGCATGTTGTTGTGGTCATTGTAGACTCTCTTCATTGGGTATAGGGGTATACATCATTAGGTAGTGTACAGAAACTAAGACAAGATATGGCTTTAGAAATTAGACTGAAATGCTGCATCTAAACCAGCCAAGAAGAAAAGGATAAACCTTGTCAGGTCCCTTTTTTGACGACCCTTTAGAGCCCTGGATTACGTAAGAAACGAGTTGCCAGGTTTCCTGTCTTGCTGGCTCCTGGTCTGATCGAATAGGGCATTTGCTCTCTCCTGCCCATCTCCAAAGGCTCTCCATGAACACCAGATTGCAGAGCAGGTGCTATGTGATCCCTGCTCACACTCTCTAGCGAGGCAATGGAGTGCATTTGCTTGTGTTTTGCAGCATTAGTTCATCTGTGTTATAATTTAAGTAGGTTGCTGCTTCTCTGAGATTAAAAAAAAACCCCAAAAATCAAAACCCTCACCCTGTGTCTTTATCTCTGCAATTTTCACTACTGTGAAGTAGTTGGCACCACGCTGCGTGGCAGTATGAAGCCATGCATTGCCAGAAGGCTGGCAGGTATTTTTAGCATAGCCTGTTTGGCGAGGAAAGAGAAAAGTGTCCCTCTTTCCTCCCTGAAAGGAACAAGGACTGCAGGCTATGGTGTGGTTGGATGGTGCTCAACTGTCGCTTTTTAAAGTCTTATTGGGATAACTGGTTGCCTTCACCTATTGTTTGTAAAGAAATTTTTAATGCATGGGTGCTCCAGTTGCCACAGCTGTCTTAGCTTTTGCCTTTCCCTGTCTGTCTCTCCCTATTTTTTCCTCTTTGTCTCAAATTAGTGCCACAATTAAAGTGTGAAGCCTGCTGGCAGCTAACTAGTAATTACTGTACAATGCAAGAGAGGAACATCTGTCAAAGCTAGGACAAGATAACAGCTGTAATTGATTGCCACATCATGGAGCTTGACCACCAGCAGATGGCTGGGGCCAGTTTTTAATAACTGATCACAGCAGTGGTCCCAGGGATTCAGTGTGACTCTTCTGAGGTGACTGTCCGTGAATTACACCTGTTCGGAAGCAGCCATGCAAAGCTCCATCCTTTTGCTTCCTTTATTTGATTTTACTTATTTATTTTTAAATCTACGCTCACCTCTGAAGCCGTACCACAGAGCAGCATATGCCGCTGCTCTTGGTAGGCAGGGAGTAGCAGGGAAGAGCGAGTGAGGCACTGGAGCTGCAAGCGATGGCTCAATGGGAATTGGCAACGCTTGGCGCTCTGCGGTACAGGAAGCGCCTCCAGTCACTGAAGCACTTGTGAAGAAGCACAGGAGCAAGTTCAAATTCATTGCAAAACAGAGGGATCCCTTCAGAGGCAAGCTTTTAAAAAGTAAATGAAGGGGGAAGCCATTTACTGTAGAATATGGGGCTCCTGCATCAGAATTAAATCGCTCTGAGTACTTGCCCTGTGATTGTAGGGTTTGGTGTGTCATGTCCGCCCCCCCCCCAGTTCACAGCTCCTGCTCTCAGCTCCTGTATTGTGTCTCGATGGCAGAATTGACAGGAAAAGGTCTGAGTTTATTACAGCATTGCAATTCATAAAACCTGCAGACTAAGACAAACTGAGGAACCGTCATTGTTTCCACTACAATGTGGGCCCTCTATTTGACTGCATTGTTAGAGCATGTTTGTGGCACATTCTCTCCTACACCAGAAACGTTGCTGAAGAGGTAGAGAATGAATAATCTGGAGAGAAGGTTATACCCTTTACCGCACATAATAGCACTTGCTTTGTGGTAGCAATGAGATAAGGCCTGGGGAATCAGATTTGCTCATATTCTGCAGTTTTCCTTTTCTAGTCACATGCATATATACAGAAAGCACATGGGATTATTTCTTTTCCAGTGTCTCCAAACCCGAAGGAGTAACTGTGTGTGGCAGGGGGGCTGGGGGAAATCTGTTGTTTTCCATAAGAAAGCAGAATGTCTCAATGTAAATGAATTGCAGAGACTGGATGTGAATCCCAAACTCTGCAGAGAGCCTGAATAGCTGCTGCCATTCAGTTCTCCTGGTGTTCAGTCATAGGGTTAATTGTTAAACAATTAGTGCTGTATTTCAAAGGCAATAAGACAAATTAGCTCAGGTATCTTGAGCAGTTTCACCTTGCGCACTACCCTCCTCCCATCCTTGCAGTGACTCAGTTGGACAGAGCTTCCTGGGTTATTGTGTAAAACAGCAGCTTTTTTTTAAACAGTGCAATCTGTCATTAATTCAGTTAATAAATCACAGCATAAGAACAAGAGTCTTGCCAGATTAACATCTACAATCAATTGGGAATGACAACATTGGCTTTCATAGGCGAAGCTGATCGTTAAGTCCTGGAAAATTTATTACCTTACAAATCTGCTTATAAAAAGCATTGACTTGAAGCCTGTATAGATTGTACTTATTATTATCAGATAGTCACAGTTTTTTGGTGAAAGGTTAAATAACTACAGTTGTTGTGCTCTGCATTTTCATTGAATTACAAAAAGCGATGGGCAATTTTCTAGGGTAGACCTGAAATTTTTGTGGAATGATCCTATTCAAGTATGCAGTTCTTGTGAATCACAATCCTCTTAGCATGACAATACCTATGTTAAATGTCAGAGGAGGCCAAAAACATCCTGCTAAGTGTTCAAACAAATCTTCATTTTGCTGGTGCAAACTGAAGTGAGATGTGTTATTTTTTTTCCTTTGTCTGCAATGGGAGAATTCTTTTAGAGCTGTAACACCACCATAGTTGAGGCTTTCATATCCTGTAATAAGAAAAGAAAGTCTGTGGAAGTTTCCTCTTAAGAAAAACATTAGTTATCTATGCAAAATAAAGCACAGTCCAAAGAACGTACAGTGAGTCCTGGATCTGTTGTGTTAGTTTGGAGCTTTCTCCCTCTCTAAAATTGAGCACCTGCTTAAGTGAGAACAGGGATTCTGCACCTTAAAGTATCAGTGTAATTTCTGTTCAAAATAACCAGAAGGTAACAGGACAGAGTGTATGTGATACTAGATTTTTGTGATGTGGAGAACATGTAGTCTTGAATTTAATTGAAAGTGTTACTGGATATTCCAGTGGCAGCTCATCCTGAATGAGACTGAACAGCTGAATCCTGGTGATAACTAGCAAAGTTTCTGTTGTTGATCTTTTTTTTTTCTTTTTTTTTTTTAGCTGGACTTTTAATAGTTGCAGCTTTTTAAAAAAATGTGCTGATGTACAGATATGATCCTGGTAACTGGTCACTTAGCACCCGTTTAGGTATGTAGGAGCCATTTCCTACCTTGTGGACAGGGTGCTTCTCTGGGCGGGAGTGTTCGTGAAACGCAGGAGAACATGTATCTAAAGGATCCTAACCCAAGTGTTGGTGTCTGTCTTAACCTGATTTGGGAAGACCCTTCTTTTTTTTTTGTTGTTTTTGTTTTGGTTTTTTGTTGTTGTTGTTTTTATATAGGTTGTCTCTTGCTGTATAACCACCCTATTTTTTAATAACAGAAGAGCTACAGGCTAAGCTGGAAGCTGGTGCAAAGGCAGCAGGCAGTGAATTAGACGCTCAGCATTTTAGGTGCAGGATCTGGAGCCCAGCTTGGTGGAGGCTGAGGGCAGGAGAGGAGGTGATGTCAGCATCTGGGGCGCGTGCCAGCTTGGTGCCATTCATGCTGCACGCCGGTCTCCCAGCCGTGCTGGCAGCGGTCTCCAGAGCGAGTGCAAGGAAGTGAAATGGAGGGGGAGGGCAGAGGATGTGGGGTAAATAGCTTTGAAAAAAGAGAAGAAGAGAGAGCAAATGCAGGAATCAATAAATGAAGAAGAGCCTTTATGTTCTGTAGACAGGGTACAGTACCAGCTGGGACTACCTGAAGCCCTTATGCAGCTTCAGAAATCAATTCTCCATCCCTTCACCCCTGTGCCTTGTTGGTGGCACCTCTGGGGTTAGTGTCCTTTGCATTTATATGCATTCCAGAGTGGTGGAGACAGCGGCAGCCAGCACACTTGACATGGAGAGCCCCCCTTTGTGCTCCTGACTCCCGCATGAGCAGCAGGTCAGCGAGTGAGCAGAGTTTGAATAAGCAGCCCTTGTGTCTTCATATGTCTCTCTGATCCCTTGAACAAAACCAGCATACGAAAGGCAGTAAGGCAATGTGAAGGCCTCCTAAATGTCACCGTAATGTCAGCAGCACTGGGAGCAGAGCAGCCTCCAAAGAGCAGAAAGCTTTGTAATATTTATAGAAACAGAATTTGTTAAAAATACATTTGCCTGTTACAGTTCAACCTTTTGGAGTCCTCACTCCTTTCAACTCTGGGAGTGGGTGGTGAGCTGAGAGTCTCTGCATGTGTTTCAGGTTGGGTTTAAGTTGTCGCAGTCAGTCTGGGATCCTAGCAAATGCTAGAAATCTGAGACTTTGGTAATTTTGTAGACCAGGGAGCAGGCATGGTCCTTCTACCGAAAGAGCTGACGGTCTTTTGAAACGAGCCTTTGCTATCTTTCTCCATGTAAACATGAAGGGCCTCGGGACGCATTTTGCATTTGCAAAACAAGGGTAAATGTGGTGCAAAGCAGATAGACTTGTCTCCTACCATATAACGAGCCAGTGGCAATACATGGGATACCTGGCACCCAGGCCTCTGTCCCTGGAAAACCCTGTTTTGTCTCTTGGTAGCTTGGACTCTGGAACTGACTGCCGAGAACAAAGCAGACCTGTCTGCTTGTTTTTGCAGAGCCTGCTGCCTTTAGCTGCACTATCATCACGGTATGTCTTGTCACCGTGATCACAGGCACGTAATGCTTTTACAGCATAACAAAATGGACCTGGAAAACAACCGGGAAATGGAGCGAGAGAATGCTGTGAAATTATTGTAGGTAAACCTGTCTCTTGCTCCATGTTGCGCAGGAATCCCCACAATGGCTCTGCTCTTCCACACTACCCATTTAACAGCAGTGGCGGCTGGCAGCAGGCAGGCAGCGTCCCTGACCTAAACGGTCTGCAGTGTTTCCTGGCACAGCCCCAGCCCGTTTGAACAACTGGGAGGTCTGGTCCGTGTGTTGCGGGGAGCAGCTTTTGCTGTTAGCACTGTTAAAAGCACTGCCACTTGAGGGCATCAGACCAGATCCTCACCCAGATCGGTCACCTGAAGTCACGGGCACCTATGCAACAAAAAAATTACTTCCTTTAGCAAGGAAGAATTGCTGTTTCTCCTCTTGGTTGTTTATTTTTTCCTTGCTCTTGATTTCTTGCCCTGTTCCTAGGGGTCAGTGCTTCTCCAGCTTAGGGGAGCACCCTTTTAACACGGTCAGTCAGCACCACATCCAGGACTGCTAAAAGATGAATTACTGCCTAACAAATGCTGTGAATGCCTCTCCTTTCCCTCCCCCTTCCCCGATTCCAGCTCTTAGTTGTTTAAATTCCTGATGCTTCTGGCGAGCCGGAGGCTGTAAGATGCATTGACTTCTGATTTCCAGCTTGGTGCTACAGAAACCTGGGCTAGCTGTTCCCATTTACCTGAGCTTTGTTTCAGTGAGGTGGAAAAAATATCTCCAATCCTACCAAGTCTGTTTGGGTTGATCAGGCAGCCACTGTGTTTTAGAAAGTAATGTAAGGCTAGATATGACATACTCCATTGGGGGAGTAGGAAATCATTCTTTTGTTCTGTGTGTTTGACATCACACAACATTTCCTGGTACCAGATTTGCTACTGTGCTGCCCACCTCTCACTGATGTCGTCTTGTGTGTAGCAGCATGCTGGTAGAGCAAAGCACTTATTGCCCCTACTTGCTCAAACCATATGTTTTGCAAAGGCGTTTTCTTCCTCCCTCCCCACTGTTCTGAGCAGGAAAGGCCCAACAGAACATGTAACAGCTCCTGCTCATCTTCCTTCCGTACACATTAAAGTCATTGAAAGAGACACCACTTTAATATAGTGGACTGAAAACTGCCAGAGCTCAGACCTGAACCCTGTTCATGCATTGCTATCGCAGCAGGCAAGCCCAAAACCTGGGGCAAGGCAGTTGGCCAAAGGTGGTAACCATGTGAGCTGTCCTGGGTTCCGGTTAAATCTGTTGTTGTTTGTGGTTTAACACAGTAACGTCTTTACGTTCCTTGCCCCCTCTCACCATCACTGCTCACACAGGAGCTGAAAATCCAGCCAAATGAGCCTGGCTTTGTTTTAGTTGCTTGGGATGGCTGCAGAGTGAATGGATGGAGCAGTGCTGCTTAGTGGATTAATAGTGTTTCTCAGCAATTAATGGGCACTTTGATTACAGTGCTTTTTTTTATAATGACCACTTGACTGCAGGTGGTGAAGGATGGCTTTAAAATGTCCTTTTAAAATTACTTTCAGACTCCACAGAGAAATATCAAATTGTACTTTTCTCCCTTCCAACAGAGCTCTAGCAGTGCTGTGTTACCTGCTTGTGGCATATAGAAATACGTGCACCTTTTTGATATGTCTCCTTCATCAGCTGCCTCTTGTACGTTTTTTCCCTGTGGGCAACTAAATTACTCTGGAGGGAGGAGGAGGAGGAAGATTAGTGAAACGAGTGTTTATTTGTCTTAATTAGTGCTCTGTTGACAGAAATTATTTTGAGTATTTGTTGCACAGTAGTTACTGTTCATGTAAATCTTCTTTTTTACTTGAATTGACATGTTTATTTCTTGCACTAAGTTATTGGTGTGACTTAGCACAGCTGGCTACTGATTCCTCTTTTCAACCAGACACTTGGTGATTTTTTTGGCCGATTGCTTGCCCTCCATTTGCCCGCAGGGTTCCCATAGGCAGTACTTATGGTGCAGACTGTGGTAGTTTGAAGCAGGGGAGCTGAGTTCACCTGTTTTTGGAGCACCACTGACCACTGAGAGGTTTGGAGCTGCGATGCAGCCCTTGATCGTGAAGATAGCGTGACTGTACCCAGGGTGGCTGTAGGAGGCTTCAAACAAAGAAGGTGGCAGGACATGTTGTCTGCAGAACTAAACAAGGACACATTTTGTGTCAGGGCCACAACCCTGTATGTTATCAGAAGGTAGGAAAAAAATGGTGGGCAGAAGGGCTTGAATGCTGAACGAAGGCAGTCCTTGTTCACTGGGGTTTTTTTGGAAGATTGCACTAGCTTGGTTCATTAATCCTCTGATGCACGTGAGTTTTTTAGCAAAAGCACAGCTATTCTGCAGTTTGGAGAGGAAGTAAAATATCTCGTGGGGTTTGAAGGGATTTGTGGATTTGTTTGGATCTTGTACTGTGTAGAAACAATCCAGCTCTTCTAGCCCATAACTTTCTGGAATAGGTGCTCAAAAACTGCTGTGGAGTTAGGCAGGGGACTGACAATATACTTCTCCAAAAGCAGTATGCATTAAGGTATGGTATGTATTGATGTCCAATGCTGAGCATGCTAGTGCTCATAAATATCTCCCTGTCACAAGCTAGAGAGAGCGTTTAGTGTAAAATCCTCTGCAAAAGCCCTTTTGTAGCATTGTGGTGGTATACAATTGTGCACCGAAGAAAATGGAAATTCATAACATGATGTGATGTTAATGTGTGAAGAGGTAATTTTTACCATACACTTAGGAGAAAAGGTGTCCATGTAGGGTCATGCTGTGTTTAAGTTGTCCTGGTCACTAGTGGCTGGTTTTATTTCAGGGCTTTATTTTTCTAACTCTAAAGTGAAAATAACACGTGGCCATGGAGGTGGAAGGCTGCCGTCACTAATGCTTGCAGAGTGCCTTGAAATCCTTAAGCGGAGGATACTATAGTAGATGGTCTTTTAGGCTTTGTGGTATTGCACTAACAGCTTCTGATGACAATCCGTGTCTGTCCTGTTCTCTCCCATCTCCCCACTCTCTGCCTTGGGTTTTTAAAGAAATGTGGCAGGACCATTTCAATTTTTAACAGAACTTTTCAAATCCAGTGTGAAAAAATGCCTGCCTCTGTGGTTTGCTGACTCCTTGGGTAATGTCCCTTTAAAGCAGCAGCTGCTGCCAAGGTCTGGACGCCGTGGTCACTAAATCATTTAGAGCTGTGCTGTAGCTGAGGGCTTCCAGCTTCTCCTTTTGTTACTGTCACACAGTGGGACCTGGAAGAGAGCCAGGGCTGCAGGCGCCTATTGTGCAGGAAAGCCTCACATCTGCAGTGGAAGACGAAAACTGGATGTCAGCTGCCTGAGCAAAACTTCTCAAAAGTGGTGTCGTAAGGCCCTGAAAAGGGGACTGGCAGATTTTTTTTGTTTTGCTTCTTGGTGCAGCCTGGCTGTTCCAGTGTGTTTTGAATCCTGATCTGTTTCTGTGTTTTTAAGCTCTACCTTTCATTTTGGTGGAGGGGATGGTGGTGGTAAGGGAAGCGTGGCCAGAATCTTTATAACTGTAATAGACTGCAACAAAAGGTCTATTCACTTCTTGATGAACCAGGGATTTACGTGCATTAGTCCCCACTCTGTACGGAGAGGGGAAGACTGTCCGATGAATGGAGAAAATTCCTCTATTCTCTGCACCCCTTGCGTCACCCCCCCTGCCCCAGGTCAATCCATCGTGTCTGACAGGGCTGTTTAGTAATTGGGAATCAGCAAACTCTGTGCTTGGGTTATGGGGGAATGAAGTGTTTGTGCTCTTGGCTTTCTTGAATGTTCACACGGAGCAGCAGGAGCTCTTTTATTTATTTTAGCTTTCTATTAATTTTAATTTTTAGTCCAAATGTGTGCAAACATAAATTAAGTAGGGATGGGTTTACATCACAGCCAAGATACTCGTTAAATGAAATTTGTGTATAATGTATATATAGAGTACAGAAATGGCATGCTTGTCTCATTAGCGCAATCAGAAGTAATTGCTCTGAGTCCGAACATTTACGTTGTAGCAGTGCCCGCAAGATTTTAAAAAAGGTCCATGCTGAATGTGTGCAGCCTGTGTCAAGGACAATATTTGCAGTGGTAAAACAGTGCATGATAACAGGGTGGAATAAGCAAAAGTGAATGAGTTTAAGAGCTTACTCAAAAGTTTCAAACAGAGCTGTATTTTTTCCTTGAGTCGAGAATATTTCCTACAATGTATTTCTCTACCCATCCCACCTCCCAGTACTTCCTCAAAGACTCTCTTCCTGAGAGATCCTGAGGTCAGATGTAATTCACTGAGTCAGTCTTCTCCGTGTAGTGAGTTGGCTGAACCCGTGCTCTGCGTTTCAGGGGGAGGATTGGACTGGAGCTCCTGCCGGTGGCTGCTTATCCAAAGCCATCGCAGGGCAGCATGGTTATGGTGGAGACTGAGCATGGGGGTTGGCCCGTTGTGGAGCTGCTTGTGGATCTCTGTGCCTTGAGCTCCTGATCAACATTTGAAATAGCTGAAGCTACTGATGAAAAACATCTCGTGAATAGTGTGGAGGCCAAATTTGCTGTATTGCAGAGGTTTTCTGACAGCATGTGTTGACTGGGGAGGATTATTCAGAATAGCAACGTATCTGTATTATATGTGGTGTAATACAGAGGAAAACACCAACTCTTGTGGCATCCAGCCCTTTCCTGTCAACTAGTGCTGAAGAGGTCTGACCCTTGGCGTGTGCTGCAGTCCTTTTGTACTTGTAGAAGTCTGGTGGGGGAGGATAGGAAGGAGAAGTGCGGCTTTCCTTTAAAAACAAAGCAGAGGACAGGAAGGAACAGCTGGTCGGTAAGCAGCCTTCTACTGATGCAAATATATTTTCCATTAAGACACAATTGGGAACCATGTGCCCACACTGAGGGAAGAGCCGATGCTGTAGTGTACATGCTTTGGGGCTGGAAAAGCGTCTTTGTCCTGTTTCCATAGCACTCCGCTTTGGGAGCTCCTTCATTCAGGCTCCTGCAAGCTTCCAAAATACAAATATATTTCTAGGGACATGGGAAAGGCTCAAGTTCTTAATTCCTACCAAAAGCAAGTTCTCTGAACCGTCTCCTTGGGCAGGCATAGAAAGAACCACATTTTTGTTTCTTCTTTTAACGTTTAAGCGTGACCCTGTGCTACAGTTCATGAAGTCAAAGCTGTGAATCCCCAGTCCCCTGAGGTTTTGTACTAGCTGTCTTCATCTCTGGGATAATATGCCAAGAAAACTCTCTGGATTTATGAAACCACAGCCTGACTGGATTATGCTAGCAGTATATTTGGAAATGCAATTGGTCTCTTGAAATTAAAAATAACAGTGCGCTATCTTTCATATGGCTCTCATACTGCTGATACAGCTAATGATTAGAGAAGATTTGGAAAGAGTTATAGCAAATCATAAAAATAAATCTGAACTGAGGTAATAATTCAAGAGGAACCTTTGGTAAGTCTAGGCACATCATGTTTTCTTGATTAGAGGTCACTCAGCCTTCATACTTTACTGCTATGGTCAGTTAATTCTGTACAGCCTGCATGTTAGTGTCCTGTATCCGGTCTAACCGAACTGAAGCTTTGTTTTTGAAGGGATTATGTTTAGCAGCACTCTGACAGTCTACTTTTATAGTTACTGACAGCTGTAGTTGAATTTTGGAAGGTGGATTAGTCCTCTTCCCTTCTTTATACCTTGCCTCAGGATAGCTCACCTGCAGTACAGATGGATATAGCTGTGTTAGGTATTGGCAGAGGCATCGCAGAGGCACCAGGGAATCCAGCACAACAGGCTGATTGCTTGGGCTCTAGTTAGTGTGATGGTATTTTGGTTGCAGACATGCTGCCATGGTGCCTAAAACACCAGACAGAAATCTGCTAGGGGAATGAGAAGATTGATGCTAAAATTTGGGATAGTCTACAGTGGGGTTTCATTTCTGAAAGAAACAGCCAAGTTTTGATCTTGAGGATCATCCTACTACTAACAATGCTTAAATGGGTCTTAATAGGCAGGAGCTTGAAACAGGAGCCCCCATGAATTACTGTCGTGTTCGTCTTTGTAATCGCTGGCCACAGAAGGGGATGCGGGATGTGCGTGTTGGTGGTTAACAATGTGATGGTCCATAGCCGATACTGGCAGCCAGGGTCTTTCGATTATGCAAATGACCAATGCATTATTAGTGAGGCACTCTTCAATTTTTAATGTAGTACATGGAAGCATAGTGATATTACTGCCATTATTTAATTAGAAAGTTGTCTGGGTAACTATTGCAATCCTACTTTGAATTTTTGCATGTTAATAACTGCTTTATACAAAGTTGGGAGTGCCCGGTTTTAATAACATCAAATGTGTAAATACTGTTGTCTTCAGATTGCTAAGACCTTTTAGCAATAGTGAGGGGAGTGAAGCAGTCTGTATACAAATGTTTAAACTTCATTCTGACCTTGTAAATCCTGTTTTCTCCCCAAGTGCAAATCTGGTGCAATGCAAACAGCAGTGCTTCAAAAATAACCCTAATTAGCAATTAGCTGCAATAAATCAAGCTTGGATGGTGTGTTCAGTGCTGTTGAATTTGATACTGTATTATGGCACAAGTTGTGTAATAGACATTTAACTGTTTTAGCTTGTAGCGCTGCTTTTCTCACATTAAGTAAAATATCTAAATGTCGTGAGTTTCAGCAGCAGTTTAGTTGATCATATACACGCTTCTCGTTTAGTGGAGACATGCTTTCTGCATAAAGATAACAGATAGATAACTATGTGCTTCTTGAGGTACCGATGTCCTTATTCAGTATTAATAAATACAAAAATTCAGCCATTCTGGTTTCCTTCTGAAATGCATCAAGTTTAAATATAATGATTTCTGACACCGACTAGAAAAAGCGAGATTCATTAGAGGGATCTGGGGGCTAATTGGGCTTATAAAAAGGCAAATGGAATTTTCATGATGTTCTAACCAGAATGATGAGAAGAGCATTTTTACGGCCCTGGATACATGAATTTTCTAAGGTCCTTTAGAAGTAACTGGAAAGCTATTCAGCATTTTATAACATGCTCCATGCTGTTTGTAAGTATTGGAGATGCGATTCTTTTCTGAAAACGGGAATCTGTGGTTTTGAAGCAAACCTTCAGTCGTTCTGGGTCTGCTGGTGGTCTCAAGTGTGGAAAGATGACAATGGTCACCACAGCAGTGAAATGCCTCCTTAGCATGAGATTAAAAAAACGCTTTTAAATTTAACTTTTTTGTCAATTGCTTTTACTTTGCCATAGCAATGAGGGTTTAACGCACCTTTTTGTACAGCTGTAGGGCTCTGGCTGTGTGACTCCGGCGGTGCATGGGGTCTGTAAGGAACGGCAAAACTACTCCTGTCCCCTGAGCCCCTTGGGTAGGGGATTGCCCTAAAGCTGTTGACTTCAAGAAGGCGACTGTGAGTCAGTCCACAATGGTACCGTGGAAGCTGAGTGACTAATGGATACTACACCAGCAGATTTTCATTCCTGTGATAGTACTTTAAGAGTGGAACTCTTTTGCTTTCAGTGGTTTTTCTTTTGTTTTTGTTTTCTTCTTTTTCTTCTTCATCCATTCTGTTTGGATGTTTATTGCACAAGTGAGTTATTATTTACTCACTTTGAATACGTCTTTGAAACTTTGTATCGCTGTTAGATTGATGTTTTGATAATGCAAATTTGGATTTTTGGGGAGTTTGTCGTAGGTTTTGCCAAATTTAAAATGACAGTGTAATATCTAAAAAGTAAATACTGATGAATCAATGTCTTTTAAAGCCGTGATATTAATAGAACTTTATATTTGAGGTACGTGGTATTTTACATAATGTTTTTGTTTTGTTCAGCGCCTCTGTAAACTAGATAAATATTGCTATTAGGCATCTGGGTCAGGTGCTGAGAGTGGAACCCTTTTCCATTGATTCCCAATCTCATACCTCAGTTAAAAGATTACATTGACTGGATTTATCTTTATTTAAATTTGCTACAATGTGAGCAGTGTGGCCCGATGTTACATTCAGGGCCTCTAAAATGGCCATAATTCATCTTCTGACTTGGTCAGTGTGCTTTCTTTTGTTTAAAAAAAAAAATCAATATTATATTGTTGTGCAGGAAAAGATGACATTAGTCTCTCTTACACCTCAGTTTCTTTGAAAGAGAATGTAATTATTGGTACTCATTAAGATGGTGGAACCCTAATTTATCACTAGCTAAGTTCTCAGTTTAGTTTACCTAATTCCTTTCTTGATTTTTATCTATGCCTACAGAATAATAATGCTATTCTTATAGGTCACTCTTCAATTTATGGATGGCTTGTGCATTGCTGAAGTTGTATCGAGGCAAGAATTGTACTGTTTTGTAACGAAGGGGCAGAGAAAAGCAGGTGACCTGAGGTCTGATTTTGTTTGTAGTTGCAAGAACTCTTGGTGAGTCTGTGTTCTAGTGGGTAAGGAAAAGCATTGAGTGTTGCATGATCAAGTAGCAAAACTGACGGTTTCTTTTTGTGACTTAATGAGCTTTGGGGGGTAGGAAAAAAATCAAGGTGCACTTGCAAGGAAGTCCAATAAAAGCTCTAATTCTAGATGTACAGGTGGGAAGATTCTTTTATGGGGTGAAATCCGTGAACTGGAAAAGCAAAACAACTTACAGGTGGTGATTGAATCCATGTGCCAGAGAGACCGTGCATGGCTTTTAATTTGAAGTAAGTGCTTCCTCTGGGACTGTTTTTAAATCTTGTTCTTATCATTCCTTATTGTTTCTGCTGAGTTTTCCTGTATGTCATCACTCTGCTGAGGCCTGTTGCGACTCTGAGGGCAGGCAGCAGCTTTTAGTTCAAGCTGCTGTTGTGCTGGTCCGGGAGGTGTCTGTGGTACTGACTCCAACAGGGCTGCCTGCTTGGCAGGGCACCAAGGTTGCCTATGTGGGTTCCTACCCTCTGTTGTACTCTTCCATATATTATAAGGTAGGTTCGACTGAATTCGTTAGTCAAATTATATTCTCTGGAATAACTGAGTTTTAGGATTTACACCAAACAAAGAGGGGTGTTGTCTTTCTCTGCATGTTTTAGGTGTTCTGTTAGCGTGCTTTGAATTTGTATGCAAAGACCTTCTGAGTCTATTTTGAAGACAGGTAGTTTCACTTTGAACACTACTTTAAAGGATGCTGGCTCTTATTCAAGTAGTAAGTGAAATCCCTTAACAACTCAAAGCTTAACCTGGAATTTGTGTTGTCTTCTCCATAATCTTATTCCACTCATAACCGACTGCTACTTGTAGTAGCAAAGATGCTGATAGCGTTGTCAGCACCAGCTGTCCCTCTTTGCAGCCGTTTCTTGTACTGAATTATTTACTACTGGAATTTATGCTATGTATATAGTGTAAAAGTTTTATCACAGCAATTGTGCATGTAAACTAGTACTGGATACAGAGATGGTCTCCAAAGCGTTAGAAGAATGCTAAGGGGAAGGACTTTCAAGGCTCCGGATTTATTCATTCTTCCCTTTATCTGTAGTTTAATAAATAATCATTCTCCATAATTTGACACATTATATGGCTGAGTAATTATGTTCTAATTATGGAATCCCTTAATTGCAAAGTATAGTTTCACAAAAGGTTTGGGTCTTTATTAACTGTAGGCACATTTCCATGGGATCTTTTTTCCAAATGAATGTAAGGGTTCCCAGTACTGGAAAACTTTAGATTCATAATGTGTTTCTTATTGTTCAGACAGTGAAACAGGAATGAGTAATGAAGAGAAGAATGAAAGGATTGAAGGGCAGCTGTTAGCCAAAAATCTTAGGTTAGTGCTTTCAGTGCAGCCAGCAAGGATCACACTACTTAAACTTTAGCTGAACTGAAAGGGAGGAGGGTATCTGACTCATAAAATTACAGCATGATATACTGAAATGTAAGTAGGAGATTTAAGTAGTTTAATGTACCTGTGACTAGCATCTTTTTTGATGACTCTTTTCTGGATATCTTTCTTTAATTCAAGAAAGCACTGAAGTGCATCCATTAGGTGGCTGTTATAATAGTTTAGTACTTCTCCAAAGCGAAAATCAGCAGATGACATTTTAAAAATAAAAAAAATCCAATTTATCAAAGGCTTAAAATGCAGGGAGCGCAAACCCTAGCTAGGAGCGTCACTGAAAGCATGGTCACCGTGCCTCTTGGGTGGAGCTTCTGAAGTGCTTTTGTTGTAGGTTTAGGGCCCATTGTTCATTGATGCTTTCCTGGGTAAAGGCCTCATATTGTCTTACCGAATGTGCTCAATTACAGTTGCCTCCCTTATATTTGTACAGATTATTTCCAGTAATCATCTTGTTTGAATGTTCATTTAGGTGGCAATCTCGTTGTCTTTCCACTAGGCAGTTACTGGCTAGACTAAGAGTGCTTGAAGAAAACACTGATGTGCTAGTAAAGCCAAAGGTGCCTGGTGTGTTAGGTTATTTTTAAGGAGTTTGAAAATATTTGCAAATACACAAACCAGCAGTGTTATATGCTTGGCCAAAGCAAGCATTTGTTAGTTGCCAGCTATTCCCTGCTATATTAGAAATCTTCAGGGGAGAAATGCCTGCTTCTCTGTCCTCCTCAAAAAGGCTGGTCTAAGGGCTGTGTTACCTGATATTATCAAAGATAATTTTCTTCTAAAATGGATTTCCTAAAGATGATGTGCCCCGATTTTATTGTAATGTTAACATCTTGCATCTATTAAGACCTGGACATGTTATGAGATGCTGGACACATTCCCAGCCATGTAATTTGATGCTGTTTTGTTTGACAAACAAGGGTACGTAGCAGTTGCCACAGTTGCCACAGTGTGAGTGGTAAGTGATAAATCACAGGTGTGGTGCTTAGCTGGGGACTGCTGAATTGTTTCCAGTAATCTTCAGAGTATGTGTTGTTTCCAGTAATCTTCAGAGTATGTGGAGGCGGTGGTGGAAGGCAGACTTTCAAACCTGTTTTGGGGGGCTATGGTATTTGGTGGGGGCGGGAGGGAAACAACAGAGGAAGAACCTTAGTGCCATTCCTGTGTGTGCGTGTAGGGGGTGGAAAGCCAGTTGCCTATTTTAACCTTTATGGGAGTTAGACTTTTTTGTTACGTAGGATAATACCACCTTTCATTTAGCTGTCTGGATAAATTTCTAAGAATTGCAGTGCCTTCAATTTTAGAGAGGGATGAAGGAGATTTGTTTTCTTGCACTTGAGCCATGCTAAATGGACATAAAAAATATAGCTTCTGTCGGTGCTTGGGACAAGGTGAGGGCAGGTATGTACACAGCCTTGCATGTGTACCTGCACAAACTCAGGATTTTTTCTAAGTATATTTGCCAGGGTAATCTTTTTAAAAGAAGTGTGTGAGGATTTATTTATGCAGTAGTCTTTAGGCAGAGGTACTCGGAGATTGGTGTGTCATCCTCCTACAGAGTCCATAAAGAAATAGCAGATCGTGGGTAATAAATATTCTTCTCTGCTGGAGGAGTTCAGAGGGGGAAAATGCATGATCTGATCCAGAGGTGGACTGTCCTTTAGTTATCAAAATTGATGTAGAGAGCCCTTTACGTAATGAAGTCGTCCAGTCTGGGTTTGGATGGTAGATATTATTTCTGTTTAAAATTCTGTGGGAGGGGTGTCCTGAGGAAGAGTCTGTTACTGCCTTGGTTGTTAACGGGAATCGTGCTTCACTACCAATGGGTAGAATTTGGCTCTTTGGAGACATCCTATTAAATGCTTTGGGGAATAGGTTGTACATGATGTGTTCATATCCTTAGTACAATTCCCTATCACCAATGCCATTAAATGCACCATTACCAGCCATCTTACGTAAATGATTTTTCCAGTCTTTTCTCTTAGTTCAAAATACCCTTTTGGAGGGCTCTTGATTAGTTGAACTCAATTTGCTCAAAGGTTAGCGTGTTAAATTGGTATTTGGTTTTCATTAACCTGTGCAGTAATATCTTGTCATTAGGAAAGGCGTTTTGCAGGGGCTCCACCATCATTCATTTCTTGTAGCTAGGTGCTTTGCTTTTTCTTCTTTTCTATCCAATTCATGCTGTCAAGGATGCTGCCTTAAAAAACAACTTGTGCTTTGTATCACATAAGAAAAAAAAAAAACCTATGGCAGCATGTTAACCCAGAAGTGTACTGTGTAGCGGGTTCAGTTAGCAAGAGCATCTGTTTCATTCTGGAATTTTTTTAGTTAGTATTTAATTAGGTTTTGGCAAGGTGTTATCATTGTTACAGTTCCTTAAGAGAAGAGTATTTATTGTTTTGCTGACCAAGGCACAGTTGAGTGATTAAAAAGTAACACTATAAAGAAAGAAATCTGGGGAAACCAGTCATCTTTGCTGCCGTGGCAGACTTTCAAGAGACATAGACTAGAAAATCCAAAATACATATTTTTTTCTCTTCTTAAATAATGACAGCTTGCATGTATATCTGCAGGAAGGAATGTAAAGGCACAGTTCTAAACGTATGGTTGCAGTAGAGTTCTGAATAATGCTTGGACTATCTATTACCCTGTAATTGCTACCTATCAAAAACACATTGTATTAGTATAACTGATCGTCTTAGGTGGTTCAGGCGTCTCCTACTCCTGTTCTGCCCAATGCCTCATTTTGAAGTACAATCATGTTTCTTCCTCCTGATGCATCTCTCTCCTCCATACCAAATTGATAAAAGCAACATATTTGAACATAAATAAAATTAATGGAGCAATAAAACAAAAGAAATTGTATTCTACTAAATCCTCTGTTTGCTTTGCTTAAAAAACCAATACGTTACTCTAGGGATAAAGAAAAGCAGCACAAGACAAGCTTTGAATCAAGTGAGTTTCTTATGTGCTTTCCATCTCAAAAGAGGGAAGCATTCATTGAAACGCTTGCTGTAAGAAAGCAAAACCAGCAAGTTAATTTTTAGTGCCCAAGACTGACAGTAGGATATGGAGTGGGACTTTTTCCAATGCTGAACAGAAGTCAAAATTGTTGGAGAGGAAAGATGGCAAATTCCTGTCTTCATGGAAAATGTGAATAATATGTTTTTTCTCTTGTAGGCTGGAAATTCAGCCTATTCAAAGTATGATTTTTTTTAAATTATTTTTTAAATAATACTGCTTGTAGAAAGATGTGTGACAGTGGGCAACTCCACTTCCCCCCTCCCCACCCCAGTAATTTCACAATTGCAATATGTACACGTATCTAGAGTTGCA
>NW_008823913.1:1384732-1387224 GCF_000699105.1 Pygoscelis adeliae
GTGCTGCAGGTTAGCGTCATCTCTTACTGAAAAGTGGTGACCAAACTGATCGCAGGGGTGGCCGTATGGCATTCTCTAAGGTCTTTTAGCTATGAGACTGTTCTTCCCTCTTACATAATTTTTCTGATACGCTTGATGTCTTCAGAGAACTCCTTCCTTCTGATCTGCCTGCAAAGACATTAATTGGAGGACTGTACTAAGATAGAGGGAGGGAATAAGGATTTTTCAGGGCTGTTTCTTAAGAAACGGCAGCTGCCCTCTGAGAGAGGGCTCAGAGGGGTCATCCTGCTGTCCTCACCCACCTCTTGGGAGGCTACAGGCCAGGCAGACCCACGCTTGTCCTGCAGGTGCGCAGTGAGAGGAAGTGAGGCCCATGCACTTCAAGTTTTAATCAGGGTAAGTTCTAATGTAATGCTGTAGGAGTCTGAATTTTCTGTGCAAAGCTTTGCTGTATTAAAAATTATAGAAACAATAGAAAAACTATAAAGAGCAAAACTCATTCTTACCTTAAAAAAAAAAAAAAAGAACAGAAACAACCCAATCTATTATGCTTCATTAAACAGGGATTTAGAAATCCCTTTAATTTTTTTTTCAGTTCATTTACAAAATTTTTGTTGGTTTTTTTTTTTTTTAGGTTAAATTACACAAGTTTGTTATTACACTTGAATAATAGCAAAAGAAAGAAAAGAGAACCTGATTAAAATGTGAATTTCTGGGGAATGTCACTTTAGCAAAAGAATCAACTTCTGTATTTTGAGGTGTCACAGTATTGGACGCACGTGTTAGTGTCTAGGATATGAATGATGTATATTAGAATTTTGTTTATAAATAAAGTTAGGTTGGTTTGAAATGGAAAAAATATTGCTGAAGCTTGTGACATAACATAGGTGAAGTTTTATGGCGTCTGTTTTTCCTTTTACTTTTTAAGCTCATTTGTAATTGTTTGTTCTGCATTTGCCCTTTTCACTCCTAAGAGAGGTTTCGCTTTTTCCATGCTAGTACTGGCACTGACAGTTCAAAATTTGTCTTCTGTGTTGCAGAGGCCTTGTGCTGTCTTCATTCAGCAGTTTTAGCCTTTCTGCTTAGGCTAGGTAAGCAGCTTGTTCCAAAAACACCAGCAGAAACACCAAAGATGAAGAGGATGCTCTGCCCGCTGGCCCCCCCCCCCCCCATGTGATGCTAATGAAGAACTTGGCAAATGCATCTAAACCAAAGCCCGGAAAAATATTGTCTTCACAAGCTGACTGTTGCTCTCTGGAATGAGGCCTAAGTGAAGCTCTGAGTTTCCTCAACCTTAATCAGTTTGAAGCAATATGTCATAAGTAGTCGGGCTCAGCTTAGAAGAATTGCCTGGGATTGTTTCAGGCCAAACTGTCAAGAGCGAAGAGTGGAGCAATAGCTTATTGAATCCAAAATCCGAGCTCACCTTTGATACATCTACATTCCAGTTTAAAGAGCTCTTAAAATCGCTTTCTTGTGTGCCTCTCAGCAGCACTGTGTGGGCAAATATATTCTTTTAAAGAGTTTGCTTAGGGATGTAGATATGTGCTTTTTATGAATAAAGTATTTTTCCAAGTTGCGTGGCTCTGTCCCCTGTGTCGGAGGGCTGGTAGCAGAAGCCCAGACGGCTGCGTCATCCTGGCCACGTGGCAGAGAGCATGGCGGGGACCATCCTTGAATGGGGCTCCTGGCTTCTCCAGTAACCCAAATAGCAGCCGACTGAATGGGAGTCTTCAGGGAGGGGCGGGGGGAAATGTCATGCGGAAAACAATTTGCAGAGCAGACGCTATGCATCAATTTTTCCTATTGTCACGCTCCAAATTCACTGGGTCTTTGGGTGTGTTTTTTGTTGTTTTTTCTTTTTAGCATTGCCTTTTGAGAACACAGGGCTTCCTCTGGCTGACTGAAGCTAGGTCAACTTTGAAAAAAAAAAAAAATCACTTGCTAAATATTAGGCCAAATGATATTAATATGTGGTTTAGATTAATCTGTCTCGCCTGTGCAGCATGCAAGGCATCCTTGGTTAGCCATGTAAATAGGGCCTTTATTAGTGGGCTGGGTTCTGCTGTCTGCCCACCCAGCTCTCAGGTGCTGGAACCTTTCGGGGAGCACTTGGCAGCTAATGCTGACCCTGGGTTGGGTGCGGCTCTCCTGCTTCCCCCCTAAACCGATGGGAAATGGGAGTAACTTCTGGGAGAGAAAAGGTAGGAGTGGGACATGCGGGTGTTGACAGCAAGCAGAGGGTGCAGGGCATAGGCTGGAGTTACACTGCATAAGCAAGACTTGACATGTATCTTAAAAATTTTAAAGTGCAGATTGTGATAGCGACTGCTTAGAATAAGGGGTTTGTGTCTTCACTCTTTAGCTTCACTCGGAGGAAGGTATACCAGCTCTTGTTGCTTTCATTGGTTTTATTCTCCTTTAAACCACTTTTGGAAAGGCAGAATCAAAAACTAACGAGAGCAGCCAGGAAAATGAAGCAAAACAGTTGC
>NW_008823913.1:1387249-1411343 GCF_000699105.1 Pygoscelis adeliae
AGCCCTGTGTCCAGGCAAGTGACATCTTGACTTGGAAAAGCACATGCAACTTCTGGTTGGGGTTGTGTCGGGATCCTGGGGCCAGTCCTGAAGTTTTGAACTCTGCAGAAGTTCCTCTAATGCCGAGAGCTGAGCTGGGCAGGATCGTGTTCAAACAGCTCTGTCTGTTTCTTTCCCACAGGGCACTGTTTTCATCCATCTCCTGTCCCTGAAAGGGAGAAACCTGATTTTTTTTCTTGTCTATTTGGAAGAAGAGGGAAGGACTGGGCTGTGTGGGAGAAGGCCAGGTCAGGAGAGAAGGGCTTGCTACGTGTCATGATAGAAAACAACAAAAGGGAACATATGCCCATTTCAGTGGCACTAGAGCTGCGTATCTGTAACTGAGCTCCTATGTCTGTCACCCCTAGTGATCGAAATTATTTCAGCCGCTCGCTGCAGAGTGAATGAAAGTGGATTTTCCCTTTCCTGCATGTATTCAGTGCAGAGCTATGATTTTGTCATATTGGTGTACTTGATGGCATATCATTGTGCTCGATATGTGTGTAGGAATTAGCATATGAAGGTATGCCTTCAAATGCAAATGTGCTAGGGATACTTAACAGCATGTTTGCTTTTCGGCAATGAAATGTGATAAGAAAGAATTTAGATCTAGGGTTTTCAGAACAGTACCTACGGATGAGGCATATGAATATTTCTGGAAAGGAAGTTAGGTGCCTGATTCCTTTGGGCCTTGGCTGTAGATTAGTTATACGGCTTTAAGTATATTGGTGAATTTAGTGGTGCAAACTCCGTGGGATCCATGTGTGAATTCGGTTGTGTATGTTGCAGTATCACTATAAAGCACCTTGTTACTCAGTGCTCAGTAACGTAAATTTTACTAGAAAATTCTAGTATATTTTTTACATATGTATATAATAGTATATCTATATATTATTAGACTTGCCAAAAGTGGCTACGCCAAACAGACTTCATTGAAAATTGGAGTTTAAAAAGTTGTAAAACCTGATCATTCATGTTTAAGACTTTCCTGTTTTGCATAGCTGTTTCATCCTCCTAAAACTGGTCTCTCAACCATCACACCTTCCCAAGCCTTCTTGATCAAAGCTTGCTTCCTCCAAAGCACTGGTTTGTGTTTTTACCAGGCAGTGATGGGGATTCTGTTTCTTCCATGCAGCGCTGTCTAATGTCTGGAAGGAAGGTTCTAGCCTTTTTGGTCTAGAATCTGTGGATAATTATCAAGGGTCCATGGAAGTTGATTAAGAAAAGCAAGGTTGTGTGTGCTGTAGAGCAGTGGGTGTATATGAAAATTCTTAAGGTGTCCACTGGAAAATTGGCAAGAGGTTGCAATTTGCAAAGTCTGTAAAGCATCACTTTATTAATCCATCGGGCCCTTTATTTTTTGCAAGATTTCTGGGCAAAAGTAAAGGAATATGAAATAGGCTGTGTTAGGAACGAAACAATCCCCTCCCCTCACATGTGTGCTCTTACGAATTTAAACTGAACCCATAATGCCATTTGTATTTTATATGTGTTCGTTTCTGTTATTCTTTTTATGTTGACCAAAAAAGAACCTTTCATGGGAGTTCAGAGAATTTATTTTAAATGATGTATTATTTACACAGTGGTAATGGCTCCTTTGTAAAGATGTCTTTTGAAACTTTTTAGCATGCATATTATCATTTAAATTCACATACACAGACTATTTAAAATATGTATTACAGTGTACATATGTATTTAGGGGCTTGTGTATATTATTTCATCCTAATGGGTAATCCATTTTTTCACTGTGTATTTAGGGACACTTAAATCCATGGATTATTCAGCAGTTGAGCATGCACATCAGCTTTGCAAGCTGAAATTCAGACGAAATGTTACTGTGTTTAAAAAGAAAAACACACCAAAAAAATGAGGAGTAAATTAGCTTCCCTTGCACTGGTCTTGGGCAGGTGGACCCTCTAAGAATCAGTCCATATATATTTTGCACCTAGAGCTATTTCCTTGATGTCAGGAAAAAAAAAGAAAAAACACCAGTAAAAAGTAGCGCTCTTACTCCTCGCCCATGTTCTCTTTGCATTCCCTTCAGGCTCCAGACAAACAGCGAGGAACCTAGACGGGTTTAAGTTAAGAAAGAAGGTTTCTTTTAATTCTTGGCAGTAGCTCTGCCTACTAGGAAAGCAGAATAGCATTTTCTTTGTCAAAGCTGCTGTCATTTGAAGTAGTGGGAATTGGCAGGTTTGGAAAATGCTACTTCATGAAGACTTAATTTTCAGGCTTCAATCTGGTCAGCTTTTGGATGGAGGAATACCAATGACAAGCTTAGTTCTGATCTTGTTTTGCATGTGTGTTTTCACTTAGACCAAGAAGAAACATGTTAAGGCTTGCTTGCCCTTTTTTTTTTAAAAAAAACAGAACTGCTGTCTAGAAATAATAAAAATTCTGCATTTCTTTCCGTTTGCTTGTTTACTTCCACGAGTGCTAACATGAAAACAGAATCTTTCTCTCTGGAGAATTTGTCTGCTTCTGGGGCAGTCTTGAAACATAGATAACGATCAATGCTGCTTGTTCATCAAGGAACACAAAGCAGCAGCTTCCAGGTAATAGTGGGCTGATACCTTGTTCGTATTTAACAAAGAATATCTTCATATTTGAGGTGGGTCAGGCTTCTAAAATAGAAACATACAGGCAGGGAAGCAGACTCCCGGCAGGTTGCAGTGCAGCGCTTTCCCTTGCTAAAATGTCGTTTGCACAGAGGAGCAGTGTGTTCTCCTTGGGCTACTGCCTCCCACCTGAGTAGGGGCTTGTTCTAGGCTTTCAGTGGTTTCTTTTTAAGGGTGCTAATCCATGACAGCTGCATCTGAATTCAGGACTGGAGTGGTGGCTGTAATCCACTCATTTTTCTTAAAAGAACTGCGACTATTTTTGCTCTGAAGTCCCTTCAAATATTGGGTGAGTGCGGGAGTGGTACAAAAGCTGGTGAGCAGCTAAAAGAACTGGAATATAGAAATTATTTCTGCTCAGCTGTGGTAGTGGAACTGAAGTTTATAAGCTGTGTGCAGGTGCAAAGGAGCACCTTACAAGCATTGGACAGCAGCCTCTGTGCATTGCCTGCAATCCTCCTAAAAATCAACTCTTTGATATGCAAAAAGGAAACGAATTGGATTCAACCATCCCAAACAAGGCAGTTCAGGCAATGAAAGCTCAAGCAGGGAAAGCAAGCATGTCCTGAAGAATGAGCCACTTGTACCAACTGAAGTCAAGCAAGCAGATGTCTTTCTGCTCACTTGTACTCCACAAATATGGTATTTGCTGCTGTATAAGCAGCTATGCAAGCCAGTTTCTAGAGTATCTTTTCATCAAATAGCACAAAACTGTTAATCAGCACAATCTATTTCAAGGGGGAGGAGGACATGCAGCAGAAAAAAAGCAAACCAGTAGCTTTTACTAAGTCTGCAGACTTGGGACATGGCCTCAGCCAAAGTTGTGTTGGCCCTCTGTAGATGGGGAATTGCAGTTGCTGCCACCTGAAACATTGGAACTTGCATCTGTGTCTTTTTTCTGGGGGTTTTGGGGTTGTTTTTTGCCTGGGATATTTTTTTGTTATCTTTCTGACTATGCAGTTTTCTAGTACTCAGGTGCACCCAGAATTTCTGCTGGTGGCAACAGAGGGACTGCTGTCATAGCAATATTTTTCAGCTCTAGGCTGGTACTATTAATCCGCTGTGAACCGTGGCTAGAACAGAAGAGACCATCAGTCCTGCTGATAAGAGCAAATGCTATTCCCTTGGAGTCTCTCTTGCTGGAAGTAGCTGAGCTTAGTGAAGGGAACACCCAAACTAAATGTCACCGTTCTGCTCTTTTGATTTTTGACATAAACACTCTAATTAACTTTTGATCACCATCAATTTTCATATGCCCGATTCCATGGAAATGTTAATGTAGGATAGCAAAGGCATAGACATTTATCAGCTCTCAACCAAGTAATGTATGGGTGTATGTCCTGCAAAGTGCTTTAGGTTTTTGACACTGGTGTGTTATTTACCATTTTCCCAAATATCTCATAAAGCAGCGGTGAGTGAAGAGGCAGTGCTATCAAAGCATAAAGTGTCAAGCATTTGACTGTTTTTAATGGGTCATTTTGACGGCTTTCTCCAAACCCCAGCTGTTCGGAATTAAATACTGTTAGGTAGATGTTTCAGAATTTGCCTTCTGCATGAGCAGAGGGAATTTTTCCACCCCCACTTTTCAGCCTGCTATTACCACTACAAAAGGCTTGTCATCCTACACTTCTTAAGGAAGCCAGATTTTTGGCTTGGGTTCAAACATATGTTTCTCTGCTGCTGCCTGTATGCTCTCTGATCTGCCATTGGAAACCAGTTTCAACTGATGCTTTTTCCCCAAATTTCCTTCCCCCACTCCTGAAATGTTGCAAGCATTTATGAAGTGTGACTAGTGGATTGACAAGAAAATTCGTGTCTCCTCAGACCACTGAGCTCTTCTATTTTATGGCCACTTAATAGATTTGTCAATCTGTTTTAAAAAAAAAAAAATCTATAGCAAAGTTATCCTAGACATCGGGAACCTGTACTAAAAAAGAAAGGCACTGGATTTATTAATAGCAGTATTATTATTATTTAAAGATTTAATGGAGAAATGATAGACTGTCCATTGGCTGCAGTGCATGAGTTTCAAGGACCTGAATTCCCGTGTTAGCAATTTGTTCATGTTTGTGATGCTTTCTAGCCTGTGTGAATGTGACCTGCATCTAAACGAAAGCAGCTGGTGGAGGCATGAAGTGGAAAGCACGGTGTTTAAACGCATAAAGACTGGCTGCTCCAGTGGGCAGACAGGGTCCTGGGACCTTTGTGTTCTCAGCTTTTGGAAGTTTTAATAACCAATTTGGGGGAGTAGTTAAAGCAGCAGACGCTTTGTCCTGTGAATTTGTAACTGTGCCGTGCTCAGATTCTTTCAGCCTGTAATGAAGTGTCAGTGAGAGGATGCTCAGTGGGGTTATTGGAGATGTGTTTTTAAAAAGTACCTCTATCTAGAGGGAAAAAAAAGGAAAAAAAACCCCAAACTTTAACCATGGCCATGTGAGAGGAGGCTTAAACTTGGCGAACTCCCAAGTCAGCTAGCTGAGGCATGAGGGACAGAGAGTAGTTAGTGCTTTGTATTTATCCAGTTAGGAAATACTAGAGGATTTAGCAGCTGCTTAGTTGTGTGAAGTCAAGGTTTATTATAAGGTTTGGGTAGTCCTCCTTTTTTTTTATTTTGTTTTAGGTAACTTCAAATGTTGCACTAAAGAAGAAAAAAGGCCACTCCAAAGTCCCAGTGCTCTATGGGTATTTTTCTTTCCCAAATTATCAACCTTTAGAATCTCTCTCCGTGCAGGTCCTGCCTCTATAAATAAACCTGCTGCTTCTCCCTACTAATCAATTATTGCAACTTGCGGTGCGTGCCGCTGGGGTTCTCACACTGCCCATCAATCTCAGATTTGAGGCAGGGCTTTGCACTGGCACTTTGCTGCCAGCCCTGTGAACCTGGCCCTTCAGGGCCACTGCAGGAAGGCTTTGTTGCTCTTGTTCCTTAGTGGTGATAAACTCCTCCACTGTGGACGCTGCGTTACAGTAATTGCAGAGGACTTGATCCGTTGACTAAGCTCACAGTGACTTTACTGGGCCATTTCTCACCCTAATTTCTCTAGTCCTGAATCTGCACCTTTAAGTAAGAAGCAGCTATCAAACAAACAAAAACATAAATTCAAGAAAGAGTAAGTTATAACTTAGCAGTTTTAAATCTAGGTTGTCTCCCAAACTTGGAGAGTACAGACAGGTATTTGAGTCGCCCCCAGCAGTTTTTAGTGGATTTGTTTCAGCAATTGGAAGAACATACCCCCTCCTGCTGTACCACGTATTTGCCGGACTGCGGAGTTCCCTGGAGCCTTCACCTTACCTGTTCTGGGCATCATCTCCAGGAGGAGCACAGCTTAATCGTCCTGTAACAGCTGAAACAGCAGGAAGCATTTGTGCCAAAATGAGGCATTTTGAAGTAGTTAGTTATTCAGGGCTAAGGTTTCCACTATATACAATAGTGGATGTGGGTACATTGATACATTTCCGTAAGGCTTTAAAAAGATTTTTGTAAGTAGATGTTGAACGAGAGTTGTGTGCTTTGTCCAAAGTACTTGAGAAATGTTGGAAGAAAACAATTAGATCAGGTTTGGTTTTCTGGGGTTTTGTTTTGTTTTTTTTTTAGGGGATGTGCTTTTTGTGTTGATTAGCAAGGTTTGTTCATAAACTGATACACTTCCGCAGTATTTGAAATTTTCGCAACAGAAAAAAGCTTCAGTTAGCTCTTTAGCTTTTCATTCAAGTAAACAATAGTGTGCATAGCCAAAAATTTTGCTAGCAGGCAAAAGCCTGTTTTTACTGATGCTGAGACAAACAATGTTAATTATATCAAAGAATCAACAGTGGACGTTTACTCCAAATCTCTGTCTGAGAGCTCTCAGACTGTCTGGGGGGGCATTGTTTGCAAATACGGCACTGTTGTCCAGGGGCTCCTGCAGTTTAAGGGGTTTCACTTATTCTCTTTTGATCACCACTTTTCCCCCTTTTTTCTTCTTGTTTTTGGTGCTGTTGGTGTTCTCTGTGGCCGAAGGGAGCTGGGGCATTGATTTAAGGGAGGATTTTTGAAAGAAATAAGGATAAATATTTTCAAAATTATGTCAAAATCTGACACATTTTTTGTCAATCTGACATTTCAGGTTAGAAGCAGGGTGGAAACATTGCTTCAACAGGCTCATCACAGTGATTTATGTAATGTTATCCTTGCAGTTAAATGCCTAATCTGCCAGATGATGCAGTTGCATGCTTAGATGCATATTCCAAAACCTTAAATTTTTCTGTTCTGAAGGAACAGTAATAACAAGTTGATTGGAAAGAACAACAGAAAGAAACACCCATTAAAAAAATCCATGCTCTCTAAGTCCCACGAGTGAGTGTGAGCAGGGCCTTGGCAACTTTTTTTTGGCAGCATCATCCCACGGAGTTGCCTTGGGCAGTGGTCTATCAGATTTCCAGACAGCAGCAGCAGCTCTAGCTGGCAGACTTCACAGCTAGTGCATTGCTTAAAGTGAAGGGAAGGCTTTTCAGGCAGTGAAGGAGGTGGATATTCTTGAAGTCTTCAGCAGTAATGAGAGATGTTTATTACTGAAGAAAACTGTGTTGGGATTTCATTTGTACCTTTGGTCTAAAATTGAGGACTAATTTAAGGGTAGCTCCAAAAAAGTGGAAGGCTTTATGGTTGGAAATGTGGGTCAGGAGGAAAATGGAAAGGACTTGTTATCCGTTCCGTTCAGGAACGGAAGCTCTTGACAAACCCTTGTCTTTTTGTTCCACTGACCGTCTCCAAGCCTAAATACTAATGTTTCTTTCTTCCAAGTGCTCCTCCTGACTTGACCTTTCTGCCTGTACTGATAAAACACTGTCCAGGTCCTTCTCATCTCTTGGTGGCTTCAAGCCTCTCATTGCTGACCTCTTTGGCATAGATATTATGACTTTCCTTTCACTGCTCTGCTTGCACGGTTGTTCAAGATGCAATTTAGACATAATCTCTCTGGCTCATCTCTGGCTGTGCCATCCCTGGAGTTGCTGCATTTGATTAAAAAGAGGAAGGGGACCACCTTCAGAATTAGTGAGTGTGAGGAGCAGGCAAGAGGTTTGTCCTAGAAAAGTCCGTGTATTTGCTGAGTGGGGAGATCTCAGCCGAATCACTTATTCGTTCTTCCATTACCCGGCCTGCCTTGGCTGCAGGTGTTCTGATATCAAAAAGGCTGGTTATTCTACTGGTGGCAGTACATGTTTGCTTTATCTTTAACCTGACAAGCCATTTGTGCTCCGGGGCATATGTAAGAAGAATTAAATGCAAACAGTCAGAGTCTTCTGCAGGTTAGAGACAAGAAAGATAGTGCAAAGGGATTAAGGATTAAAGGGAGAACAGCCATAAGCAGGATGGAAGGTTCATCTATGCACTTGGCTCCAACTAGATAAATATTTATGAGCAAAGGGAATGGATGGTTCTAAGAATGTCTGGGGTTTGTATAAGCAGAGCAAATACAAAATTCTCGAAGATTTTGGCACTATTGACGTTCAGAGATTTTTTTTTTTTTTTTTTTTAGCAGTTTGAAAAACTTAGGAGCACAGATCCTATTAAAGTCCTCATTAGCTAGATGTTTATGGCCACTCCAGTTATCTTCTAAAGTTTGAAAAGATTGTATTTCTTGGTTGAGCTGTACTTGATCTGCTTTTGATATTCTTTTCACTTGCTTCTCTTCAGAATAAGTTTTCTATTCATGGATTTTTGCCTATGGTATGTATATAATGTGCTACCCTCACTGCACAGTATATTTTCAATTCATTGTGTAGATACTAATAGAGTAAGTCGTACAAGGTGAGAGGGCTCTTTGACCTGGGATTTTTTTTTTTTTTAAACAAATGAAAAAAAGGCATTGAGGGGAGCAGGAAATCTGTTGGCGATGGAGGTGAAGGGAAGATTCTTTGAAAATGAGATGGTGACACTAGTCCAAATTCCAGCGACGTTTCAGAGAGATGCTTGGGTAAGGGCTGCAGGGAAGTGAGGCACGTTTATTATTTGCCTTGAAGTATTAAATGATTATGCGAAAGCATGCCTGTACTTAGAGTGATTTGATGCTTTGGCTTCTTGACTGGCAGCAGTCATTTGTGCAGTCTTGAGTGTCTAGGTTGGATTTAACCTGCCAACTTTTGCTAGACAAGATAAAGGCTTTACACTGACGTGGCTAAAAACATTGGCAAGCATCAAGAAAGCTCATTTATATAATTTTTGTGATAAGCTTCTTATGAATATACTCAAAACCTCTTTTGGCAGAGATGAGTCAAATCATCATTGCAGGAGTGTTTAAACAAAAACTTTGCATGGGGCAGACATGCCGTTGTAGCGTTTTCAGAGCTATTACTGGAGCTAAAAGGAAAATGAGGAGCTTTGCCTGGCCTGTATCGCAGACTTGCTTCAAGAAGTCCTCGTGGCTGTTCCTGTCAGGCAGGATAAGGGGCTTGTCAGTTCCTGTGACGCAAAAGCCACTGAAAAATGACACAGCCAAATTTGCCAAGTACTTTCCTTGGTCTTCCAACAGTAGTGGTGGAGAAAATGTAAGGAAGAAAAACCCCCGGTGAGCACGCAAACTCCTTGCAGAGTTGTGTGGAACTGACATGAGAGAGCTGTCAGCTTCTCCTGGGTTGGATGTTGTAGTAAAGCTCCCAGTCTCTGCTGCTGGGACCTGCTGGCCCAGGCTCACTGCCTGCTTGCTGGCTTACTCCAGGCTATTCCTGCCAAGTACAAAGAAAAGCAGCACCCTCCTTTGACCTTGGGATGTGCTCAGTGGTGGGGATAAGGTGCCATTCAGGCTCTGGCTACTGTGTAATATGCAATGTTGCCCATGAAACTGCCATTTTATATTGATTTCCTACACCCGTGCATGAATTTATCATTAACAGCTTTATCATGCTGTTCTCGTGAGAAATTCCAGATTGTTGCCCTGGGAAGTTTAGTCAGGGCTATCTTTATAAAGCTTCGGGAAGTGGGAAGGGGAATCTAAGCAGGGATTTAATTTCTCTAGATGTGGGGGAATTAGAGACACCTGTTCCACAGCTAATCTTAGATTTTCTTTGTGCTTAAATTGAATTGTATGCCTTTTATTTCCATCCTTAGTACAGAATCTTAGCACTGACACAGACCGTTCAGTCACACTATCACTGTTCTGTAGGTGAAGTTACTTTTGTTTTCATTGGTGTCATTGATCCATTAATGTTATTTTAGTGTTACGTGGATGCTGCAATGCTTCAGACTTCAAAGGCACAACACTTCTTCAGCTGGATTCTGTATCAGATGGGTTTTTGTGTTGTGGTGTAAACTTGTTGAAGAATTGGGTTGTTAACCATAAGCATCCAGGGACTCCAGTTTGGGTCATCAGTCATCACAAGGAAGAACAAACCCCCCTAAGACAAAGAAGGACGTGCCTCGCTCCTGAGTCATCCCTGTCTTTGTGTGCAGGTGAGACTTCACAGCAGACCAGAAATCCTTTTAAAAATGTCTCACTAGTGCAGAAAATAGGCATCTTTCTTTGTAGTACGCAGAGGCAGCAAAAATACATTTCACTTTTTTCCTTGCACTGGCTGTTTAGACCCCTGACTAGCATTTAAAGTATGTGGTTTCCAGATCTTAGGTTTGAAGTGGCTCAAGATCAAAGTTGTTTTAAAGGTTAAGCTACATGTGATCTTATGCCATCAGGAACACTTCTTAAATAATAAAATTTGCTTTGATTGAGAACTAGCAGCAATCTAAGAGACAAATGGTAGAAATTTTCATTGACTTCTGCGCTGTGCAAGCGTGGTGGTGCTGCTGGGAGGAAGAGCAGTGCAGTGGCAGGCACTGGTCTCACAAGGATGAATTCTGAGATATAGACCCAGAGGATTCAACTAGGTATGTTTAGATATTGTGCTGTTTCTTCAGAGCATTCCTTGCATCCATTTTCTCATGTTTGCTTGTCCATCAGGGACTTATCTCTAACAGGGCTTGTGGAAACACGATGTTGGCTGTGGTTGTGGCTTTTCTAAGAGGTTATGGAGCAGCAGGAAGAGTTGGCAATTATGATATTTTGATATAGAGAAATGTAATTTAACCACAAAATGGGGAGTGTGAGGTCTAGTTGGTGGCAAGTGGAGGTACTGGCTGATTTCCTGATCCATCATTTTGTGGAAATGTAGGAGGGGTGCATTTCATCACTGCCCCTCACCATCTTGTCTGGATGACCTCCTGCCTCTTCTCCACCAGAGCGGCAAGCCCTCATTTATAGTGTAGTTTTCTAGGATTTGGAAGAAACTATGGAATAACCCCAGAAAATAACTTGTAATGTTACAGATCAGCAAGTATACTCTTAAAACACCTTATTTTCTTCAAGTAGGGCTGCAAAGCGTGGTTGTCCTGTGCAGCTGCATGCTGTGGGTGGGGTGAGGCTTGTAGCTGCATGGTGGAGCTGACCGAGCTCATGCTGGAGCCGCTCGATGCTGCGTAAGCAATGGGGCACGTCTTGCATGGTCTTGTAACTCTCCTGTCGTATTCATTTGGAGAGCGTTGTTCTCATTGCACTTAAATCTCCTTGCATTACAGATAAACTAATTCTATCATGTTAGGATCAGGGGACCCCACTGAGAAGAGTTAAGAGGACCAGCTGCTCTGTGCTTCAAAGGCACAACCCTGGTTTGTCTAATCTGGAGAAGGCCACCCTACATAGCCCTGAGGAATTTCTTCTGGGAGCAGGAGCTTTCCCTGCTGAATGTGCTGCCAGTGCTCCCCCCAGGCATGCTAATGTGGCAGGTTTGTGACACCACCTCCAGCACCAACTGCAAAACATGTGGCTCTGCTCTCTAGAGGGACAGTGGCAAAGCAGGTGGCTGGATGTGAACCCTTGGACACTTAAAGTAAGCTTTAAACTATCTGCATGGTAGCTGGTAGCTCTATTTTTCTGAGATCTGTTGCAATCACCTGTGAAAGCCCCAGATATTTGATTCAATATATTTTGAAGTTGAGTGGTTTTGTCCCAGCTTTATTATTTTGTTAATGCAGATATTTAATAGAAGCAGTATGAGAACTGGATTCAAAACTGTCTAACTGGAAGGTTTCAAAATAGGGCAGGCAAAAAAGAAGCAGCTTCCAGAAGGTATGTTTGTAGTAGGTCCTTAGCATACCACTATTTAACTTCTTTTAATCAGTGACCTGGGGGAAGAAAAATAAAACCATTACTCATAAAGTCCTCAGATAACACGCAGATTAGGTAGAGTGCAAGATAAGGAACAGGACCTGAGTGACTGGGATTGCTTTGTGAACAGTGTGTTCTGATGCAATAAAATGCTGTACTCTAGAGACAAAATGAGGGCCCTTCTTGTGTAATGAGGAGATGGAGGAGGGATAGCTGTCTCCTGAGAAATGGCTATCCAGAAAGAGGCTTGCGTGCCAGGATAGATAACCATCTGAACTTGAGTTTTCACAGCCTAGCTGTGCCCAAGATTGAAATCCTTGAATGTATAGACAGGGAAATACTGAACTGAGTAGGTCTAAGGTGGTTATATAGCCCTATGTTTGGCATTAGCACAAGCGTAACCCGAACACTGTATCACATCCTGGTGCTTGCAGTTCAAGAAGGATGTTTAAAAATTGGAGAGACTTCAGAAAAGTGTCATGAGAACTGTTAAAGAATCAGAAAATCTGTCTCGCGGGGAAGGGCTCCAAGAGCTCTGTTTTATTGTAGGAGGGTAAGGGGTGACATGATTACAATTTATAACAGTCTGTATAGGGAAGAGAAATTTTATAAAAGAGAGCTCTTCTGTCTGGCAGTCAAAACCGTAACGAGATCCAGTGGCTGGAAGGCTATAACATTGATACATTCAGACTAGAGATAAGCTGCAAAATTTTACCAGGATGATTAATTAACAACTGTAGCAGTTTATCCAGGGTTGTGATGACTCCTTCATCTCTGGATATCTCCGAACTGAACCTTTTTAACAAGAGACTGTGTTTCAGTCTGGGATTAATTCAGACAAGTCCATTGGCCTGCGTTGTGGTAGTGTACCTGCAATGAGGAGTTCTGAGGCAGTAGATTTTTCTGTTAAAACAGTCTGGGGATGAATTCTGTCCTTATTTACACCTGAAGAGTCAATGGTGCTGCCAGGGTATGTGAATTTTAAGAGTGCTTTGTGCCCTTGCCGTTTTTCTACATTGTTCTCAAAGGTCTTGAACGGTTACAGCTTGCAGGTGCTGCTACAAGCTCTCACTAGGAAAAGTGCATTTTTGTGGTTAGTTGTATACCAAAAGGAAGTGGATGTCTTTCCCTGTCATGCTGCTACTTCTCGAGATTCAAAACCATTGGGGAAGCAGTGTTTGCTGTTTTTTCCGGGATATTGCAGTTATATTTTGTAAGCTGATGGATGCTCAGTAGGAACTTTTGAAATGGGAGAGATGGGGACACTTAGCACCTTTGATGCATTGGTCCCTTTTGTTTGCAGTGGGGAGGGTTTGTATTGCATTACACTGATGTATGTTCGTGCTGAAGAATTATCTGAGCCTTCACTTTTTACCTAGCTGTAGAGGATCCTGCCTGCCTGCCTCCCTATCCAGCATTTCAGGGGAATATATTAGCAATTGACATTAATGTTGTTGAGAAAACATTGTAGTATAGGTGCATTAAAGTTGCTAGGGCTCTAAGCGCTCTAATCTCTTACTTCTTTATGAGGTTTGTGCTTGTTTTGCTTATATGTCACCAAGTGGGTCATGACTCAAATTTAGCTAGCACTGTTATTAATGCTGGAACAAGTCTTTAGTGAGCTATTTTTAGCAATCAGGGCTGTTGTTGAGAGCTTGCGATTGCTAAAAATGCCTTGGAATGATTTCACAAGCGATACTGTCTGTGGTGGAATTTGCGCACCAGCTGTCTGTCTTCAGGCCAGTTGATTGTGTTGACACGTATTCCCTGTGATTTGTCATCTCTGACTCCCGCTTTGCGATGGCTGTGACAGGCGTGCTATCAGTGTCTGATGGGAGAGAGTGAATGAGGGGGTAAGTGACAGCAGCAGCCTCATTACTGACAGCTTGGGAAAAACTGAGATCGCAGAGAGGACTTTGGCCTTTGCCGATATTTGATTTTTCCTTTACCACCCTGTCTCGTGAAGCGCATCTCGTTGCTGCCATCTTCCCCGGGAAGTACCCGTTCCACGGCTGAGGCCTTTTCTTGGATCCCCTCAACAGTACGTTAAACATTTTCCTGACTTAAGTGGCTTCCTCCAGGCAGAACAGTTGCTGAGCTTTATTTTGTTGCTGACGTGGACTTCTATCCTAAGGTAGTGGTTCCTCATGTAAGCCAAATTTTTTGAGAGAGAATGCCCCAAGGAAGAAGGCTTAAAGGTGCGATCACTGAAAACTGTGGTTCTGAGGTTGGCTTGGCTACTAACTTCTTGTGTAGTCTGACCATGTTTGATTCGGTTTTCCCATCAGAAATGACAGGATAAAGGAAAGGTATGAGATTTGTACATGAAGTGATTAAATTATTAAAACTGATTACCTACTGTGTATCCTGGGTAACTTCTAACCTCCAAAATAAAAAAGACTTGCTAATAGTGGTAAGTGCCCTCACTCCCATAAACATAATACATATAGATGTGAAACTACACCTGTGACTATTTTCTTAGTGAAATCACTAGTACAGTTAGTGAAATAAAAAGTTGTTAACTCTTATCCAGGGATTTCAAGGTGTTTAAGTCCTGGAAATACAGAATCATGGCATGCCTTTGTGTTTTGTAGCTGAGAAGTGAATCAAGGCTGCTGTGCTTAAATGACTATGAATTAATTTCAGTTTTTCTGTTTTATAACAAATCCACTGGTGAATGCAAACAGTACAAAAGTTTCAATTCACAGACCTTCAAAGCAACCGTTTGCTATTGTCTCTTGAATTATAATCTGAAATAGCCTACCAATCTTTTTTGATGTTATACGTATGTGGATTTCAAATAAGTGTAAAAATATGCACGGAACGCAAATAGGCAGCCAGTAATGATTTATAATGCTGTAGTCTTTTTGCCTCCAGAGACTTTGATTCAAATCTTGGCCCAAGCCTGAAGAGGAAATGAGTTTGGTTTTAGACTAATTCTTAGTGGATTTTTGTCCACATTACAAATGATGTGTGGCTTATCTGGCAGTCAGAAACCTTCCTTGAGTAAAGACTGAATTAGAGAATGTGTTTTAATAAGGCTTAATGGGGAAATGTGTCTGTCTGGATGAAGCTCTGACCAATTTTGCATCGCTTGTCTTTATAAGCACTGAGTTTGGCAGAAATTAAAAAAAAAAAAAAAAAAAAGAGGGGGGGAACACAAACTGTTAGTAAGGGGTATACTTATAATTTGCTATAGAAGAAAGCACAGTCTCTCATCACGAGTCTGTAATGGTGTTTGTACCATCTTGTTTTGTATTTATAGTATTATATTTCTGTTCTTTAGCTTGTGAGTTTTGCCACATGAGAGAGCCTCTGTTCTAGCACAAAGGGATCTTTTTCTTTCTATGTCAATCTGAGCCAGACACCGAGTTGTCTGTCTTGAAGGTGGAGGGACTACAGCAGCAGCCATAAGTAATGCTTGAAAGTCCTGTGCACATGGCTCCTAAATAGTTCAGTTGGCAGGTAGCTTGCACTTCCGCTCGCTCTTTAAAATGAGTGCGTTATCTGAGAGCCTGCTTTTTGGTTCTGAATTCTTGGAAGTGATTTCAGAGGAAGGTATTTGAATTGTGCCTAAAATAATTTATGCCAGAAAGAGCTTTTGGGACAAGAAAAGTTTGAGACCTTAAGCCATGGGGTGCTGCTGCCTCACACTGCAAAGGTGACGTGGAGGGCTCTCAGCCCCAGTCCCTGCACAGGGGCCGCTGGGGACCTGCACAGGGTCTTTGTTTCTGGCAGCTCAACAGCTGGATTTCTTTGTGGGCAAACTTGCTGGAGAGCCCAGATCTGTTTTCTTTCGTGTGCAGGAAAACTGGGGGTGGTGGGGAGGGAATACATCAAATTCCTGCACTACCCTCAAAAGAAAGACATCCTTCTTAGCCGAGCTGTTTGAAAAATGATCTTTATTTCCTTTACTATTCCCTTCCCAATGTCTATATTCTCTTGTTCTCAGCACTTCCCTTCCAATGACTGACTTACCCATTTTTACCTTGGCTGAAGGCTGAGATTAACTCTGTGTGTGTGGACTGTGCAGGCAGCCTCAAATGATGTATTTCAATATTAGGGAAAGGTCCTGAATGAAATATTCTGGGGAGCAAGCAGCAAGGGGAGGGAAGGCAGGCAGGGAAGGTACATTGGACTGACTGACTGAGCAACTTGTCAAAAATTCTGTGATACAACTACCCCTGCTGCCAGGGAGGTGAGCACGGAGCTATTTTCGGGATTCCCCTGACTCTTTTTGTCACTTGGTAAATGAACCTTGCGGTATGAATCCAGACACTCAGTGCCGGGGAATGAAGAAAAGCAGATTTAGGAAGTTGCTTGTTGGTAACTTCACGTTGCAGTTTTGCAACTGGTTGACTCTGTGCTCTGCACGGGGATCAGAGTGGTCTGAAGCTGTTCAGGTGGTTGGTCATGTTTAATTTTTAAGCTGTTAATATGACTAATTTATGAACTAGTCATTTGCGCGTGCTGCCTTTAGTTTTTGCAAGTCTTTGTGGCCCAGAGGTTCGCTTCAGATGAGTGTTGGTGATCTCCAGGAACTGACCTACCTGGATTTTTCCTTGTAGCTGTTGGACAGAACAAATTTGAGTCCTGTGTTTCTTGAAGTCAGATAAATACTAGTTCATTTATTTAACAGATTATTTATACTCTGTGGGTTTGTCTATTAGGAGTGGTGTCTGTGATGAAAAAAGAAAATGCAGTAGTATATCTTAACTGATTAATGTGAATGCAAGTGCATCAGGTGTTCTAAAGCGAGTGCATCAGCTGCTTCTAAAACAGTGTTTGCTGTTTAGTTATCACTATGAATTTCTGAGTTTGTGCTAATTTATTAGTTAATCCATTTAATCTGTTATAAAGAGATTCAGACCTGGAGTTTTGTGTATTGTTCTTTTATCCCCCCCCTTAAAATTAACATCTTTCCATTTACTCAAATCATAAGTCACCGTGGCATATTCAGGGCATCAGGAATGTTTGGTTCCTTTTGATAGAAGGAACTTATAAAAAGGTGCAGTGATAGGAGTTTCTTATTCAGATTTCTAGCCACTTAATACAAGCTCTGACTGATAAGAGTGACTGGAAATAAGTATATACATTTTACTGCAGTGTCCTTAAATATCCTTAACACTTGAGCAAAGGCCTATGAGTTTATTTAAAGAATATGAGCACGTTTGGATTTGGTGACCTTTTTCAGTCAAACTCTGGTGGAGCTTCATCATCTCTTCTGAATGAGATGATTTGACCTTCATCAGGAATTTAAAACCTCTGGACCCAAAAGAAGAATCCAAAAAATCTTCTTCTTTCAGAGTAATTATAAGTGTGTAGATACATATAGCAGTACCATTTCTTTTTTAATTCAAGTAATTTGCTCTACCCAAATATGTCCAGATCCTCAGCATCATTAAAGTAGGCTCAAGTGAAAGAAAATTCCTGGGGTGGTTCTTGTTGAAAGTAGTTGCAGAAAATGCATTTTTCACAATATACCAGTTTTTGTCTTTATTTTTTTCACAGTTAAAATGCTTCCCTATGGAAACCAGATGGGGGTAGCGAGCATGGTTATTTACACAGATAACTTCAAACTTGCATCAGAAAAAAAGACAGTCTGTGGCACATGCATTACTGTGCAGGGTCAAGCTTTGCAGGCAAAGATCCATTTTTTTCCCCTTGAGGAGGTTACAGGGGTCTTAACACAATGAAATCCTGTTTCCTCACTGTTTTCTAGACCCAAACACAAGGTAAATCAGCTATGTCTGCAAAAGTAGTATTTGGGGGGAGAATGAAGTCCACACTGCTGTGTGAGTAAATTCAGCTGGAGTAGATGATTTCCTCTTCCTCTGCTGCACCCAAGTACTTTGCTTGCTTGTTTTATGTCTACAGCCCTTAATAAACCCCTTAATTTTTGTGTGGTTAGCTTTAATTCACAGTTCTTTTTCAATTTTTTTTTTATTTCCTTCATCTCTGTAACCAACAAGCTGCATTAATCCTTTCTGTATACACAGATTCATAATCTGTTGTTGAAAGTATTATCCTTTTCTTTTAGGGATCAGATGTCAAAAGCATAGAGTTTGGGATTCTCCCTTTTTCTTCAGATTGCTGTAGTGCTGGTTGATACTGTGTTTTTTTTTCTTCATTGGATGCAGGATAAATCACTGTTTTCCTTAAGTACTTATATAGCCTGTCTGAAAACTCTGTAGCCCAACATAATGGTTTTAACTTTGTAATGAAGGGTTACTCTTCTTTTAACAGAAACAAAGGCAGAGAGACTCGGGGTGCAGATTCATTATCCCTGTGGGATTTTGCTGCAGCAGCTGAAGGTGATTTAACTGTGATCAATTTATAGTTTACGGTAATCCATCAGGTTATGAACTGCAAGGGCTGTGGGCTGGATAAGCTCTCTTCTGGCAGCTGTACTTGCGGAGTTGTAAATTCCAGCAGAAGGGCAGGGAGGAGGCAGGTAATAGCTCTTTCGGCCACTGTAATTAAATCTAGCAGGGATCACAGATCCAGAGTGCTGAGACTCACATAGCTAAAGGAATAACCCAGCTAGCTCAGCACAGTGACGAGTAGCTTACTTGTGGGAGTAGCACGCAGTTCAGCACACCTGCATTGCTGCTGCAGTGCCACAGAAGTGTGAATTTCCTGTGCGAATTTTGCACCTTCTGTTAATACAGGCTGTTGTGGTGGTGTCCTGTGGCTGTGGATGGGGTGGCCAGCTCGAAAGGAGGCCAGTGCACATTGCAGTTGCAGTCCTGTGGTGCCTGCCAGCATAACCAGCATTGCTCAAGCCAGTCACGAAGTTGTCCCGACCAAGCCCCAAACTTTGTGCCTTTCGAATGTTGGTACTCCAGAAGCATTGTACCTGCCTTTCTGCTAGGTGCTTGTTCTGCCTGGAGCCTTGGGAGGAGCTTTGGTAATGGTTTTCCTGCGACAGTCCTGAAATTTCAATCTCAATTACTTTCAGCTGCACTTTTCTGAGGACTGTGCTTCTACAGTACATGCTAAATTGTTTGGAAGGACTACATATGCCTCAGGATCAAAATGCAACAGGAAACGTCAGCAGCATGTCTAAATAAACATCTCTGTCTCTTACAAGAGTGTTTAGCAGCTCTGTTCGCAGATGTTTCTATAAAATGTTAAATACTGTGCTTTCCAAACCTCCAAAATGTTTGTAATCCAGTAAGTAGAAAAGGACAGGGAAACCAGCTGAGGAAGGTATGTTAAAGAACAGGAGAACCCTAAAGAATTAGTGGCTCTTCAGAAACAAAAAGTGAAATTGGTCCTGGGAATTAGTATTTCATTGATAACACTGGGTTTTAAGATTATTTCTGAGGTGCGTTGTTTTAGTGTGTAAAAGTACATAAGGCAATAGGGGTTAGTTTAATGTAAGTAAGGGGCTTTGTGATTGTTGTGTGAGTTTAATATATCAGGAGTTTCTACATGCATTTTTGTATCCGTAGCCTGATGTGTTTATCTACCAAGTTTTAGAATTTTAGAAGTGCAAAACCTGAATAGAACTTAGTGGTTTGTTTGTTTCTCTTTGTGGATCCTTTGCATCCTCTTAACATGCTAATTCATTTTTTCTAATTATTTTTACTTTGGTATGCTATGGGGAGAAGGGGCTTACTCTTTCTTTTACAATTCCCCTTTGTGTTTTCTGTCTCTTCATTCTTTCATCACACAGTGTGTTTCAGCTCAAGCTCAGGGTATTGTTTGTTTAAAAACTCTTCAGTGACTTTGCTGACTGAGGCAGTCACGGACACCTCGTCCTCCGCTTCTCAAGTTCTGCTGTCTGCTGCATGGCATCAGTACTGCTGTCTTTGGCTACCTGGTGAACTGGGTCAGCAAACTGGTCCAGTTCACTGTGCTGCTGCCCAAATGTTTGTGCTGGTGCTGCGTCAGGGACTGCTAAAGCCATTTTGAGTTGTCTCACAGGTGACTGTATCCCCCCTTTGGCTGTGAAGGAAGGAGAAAGGTTTTCCCAAGGTCATTCTCAGCAGGTCAAGGCACAGTTGGGATGGGTAGCAGGGATAGGGACCCGGCATACCGCTGCGGAGTGCTGGCCCTTGCACCAACACCTCCTTACTGGCCAGCAAAGACAATTAGCGCCTTAATTCTAATCTCCCTGGGTGCTTCAGCAGTCTGTTTTTCTTTCAAATGCTTTAAATGCCAGACCTGTGATACTGTGAAGTACCATAAAGTGAGATTAGATAAGGGGAAGTAGCAAGTGCGTGCTGAGGGCAAAGCTAGTGGAAGTTGCCTAAATGAAACCGTTGTGTGGGGACAGTGGTGCAGTGCAGGCTTGGTGCTGTGCGAGGAGCAGTGGGGCTGTTTCTCCACGCATCTGTCCCCGTGTTTCTTGGTTCTGGAAGGAAGCACCGCACCACGTGTTGTGGTTCATGCTTGAGGCAGGTGCTGGGATGCTGAAACCTGAGATACGGAGTTAGGGGATAGAGCTGGGAGAAGGCCCTTCACTGGGAGTTTTATCACCTGCAAAATTGAGGATGGGATAATTGGCTCATACGTAAAGCCAGCTGATCTCTGTGAATGAAAAGCAGAGCAGGCTCAGAACAAGGTTTGACTACTTTGTGTAAAATACTGGGTTTTCAGAAGTGTTTAAATATTTCTTTTCCCGTTTGTTTTACAGTTGCCAAACAGATTTGCTAATGGCTTAAAATATCAAGACCAGAGCAAGGGGTTAACTCCAAAACTCATGACTCCTGTTAAGTTTGGCCGGTAAAACTTAAGGCCCTTTTTACAAGAGCTTAGTATTTGTTTGGTGACAAATGTACTTATTTATTTGTTCACCTGAATTGTTGGAATAATAAGAAAAAAAATCAAGGTTAATTCTTTGTTGTTTGTAATAGATGTAATTGGGATTGATAGCTAATGAACTTCCAGTATTTTAATACATACATGAAACTTTCACAATGAGTTCATGAGGGAATTTAAAACAAGGATAAAAGATTTTCCCCATGGCATCTTTGGAGAAGGCATAATAAATGTGCAATCTATCAGAATAGTGGAGGATAGTTAACACTAAAGAAAAATGACGTTTTTATCTTCAAAGTTCCCAAAGATTGTTCTTATTCAGAGTTTCTCATTCACTTGAAACTTATTCATCAAATGCCCATTTTGTGCAGAGGAAGTGACTTTCTGCTGTGCTTGGTTAAAAACTCAAGGACTGAAAACCACACGTGGTTTATCTGCAGTGTTTTTGTGCTGGTTTTGGCTGGGACAGAGTTAATTTTCTTCCCAGTAGCTGGTATGGGGCTGTGCTTTGGATTTGGGCTGGAAACAGTGTTGATAACACAGGGATGTTTCAGTTATTGCTGAGCAGTGCTGACACAGAGTCAAGGCCTTTTCTGCCTCTCACCCCACCCCACCAGCGAGCAGGCTGGGGGGGCACAAGAAGTTGGGAGGGGACACAGCCGGGACAGCTGACCCCAACTGACCCAAGGGATATCCCACACCATGTGACGTCATGTTCAGCATATGAAGCTGGGGGAAGAAGAAGGAAGGGGGGACGATGAGAGTGACGGCGTTTGCCTTCCCAAGTTAGGCATGATGGAGCCCTGCTTTCCTGGGGATGGCTGAACACCTGCCTGCCCATGGGAAGCAGTGAATGAATTCTTCGTTTTGCTTTGCCTGCGTGTGCAGCTTTTTCTTTACCTGTTAAACTGTCTTTATCTCAACCCACGAGTTTTCTCACTTTTACCCTTCTGATACTCTCCCTCATCCCACCAGGGTGGAGTGAGCAAGCGGCTGTGTGGTGCTTAGTTGCTGGCTGGGGTTAAACCACGACAGTTTTGCACTGTAATGCCAGATAGGAAACAGTAGGACTTGTGTGATGCTGTCAAGTATCGCAGCGAAGAGGAAAGATGCAAAACCAACTCTTAGATGCCTTCACTCTTTAAATGAAAGAATTGAGAATGGTATGTGAGAGCCTGGTGGGCTTCAGTATTTAAAAGTGACTACGTTGCTTTGGACCATCACTCTGAGTCACCCCATGTTCGCATTTGTTAAAAGGTATGTTCCGGTCTCTGTGGCTTTGAAATTTTGGATATCCAGGGAGGAGGAGTTGTGTCTCTCTTAATTTGTGTTTGTGACAGTGCTTTCTCAGCTTTCTGAAGCAAGCTGAGCAAGTAATGCACTCCAAGGAAAAAAGCATTCACTATGTGGGAAAAAATACCTCTGAAGCCCAAATCAATGGGAGGACCCAGGGACAGTTAAGAAATCCCTTTAAACTCATTTAATAAGGGAATTGTTTAGATTTCAAGCTTGATGTCTTTTAGATCTGAAACAGGATGATTTGGGAACCTTTGATCACGTTTTTGGCGATAGCTTCCTCCTAAATGACAGCTACAATTTTTAAATTCCTTTTAATCCCCCAACCTTGACACAGCTGGGCTTTTGGTGTATCAGAGGATTGCTCATTTGAATGGACTCTCCTGTTGGATCCACAGTGTGATCATATCAGGCTAGCCTATGTTCACTTGTGTCCTGCTTTTGGGACGCTAACCTTCAGGAAGAAGACAAGGTGGATAGGTGGGTCCATGTTTTCTTAAACTGTCATAGCCATTTTGTCGGATTCCTCAGTGATTCCTGTTTTTTTTAGTTGGCATAAACTGAGTTAATGATTGTTCTCTCTTTTCCACCACTGTGAGTCTCCTTATCTCAGTGGAGTTAACAGCTGCATAAAACCATGTAGGTGAATGCAGAATTGGATGTTAGATGTTACATGAGACATCGCACTTGTTCTCTTGGACACATTGCTATTCATGCCTAAGTATTCTCATTTCCTTGCTGCCAAATCATCACTTAAATGCTAGAAACTGAATCTAGAAGAATCTGTGCATTGTGTTCTGGTAGCAGGAGAGAAGGAAGGAGTGGCCTGTGCCGTAGCTGAGAGTCCAAGCTTTAAGAAGCTCTAAGCCGTGGAATAACATGTTGGTTTTGACTGCTGTGTGATGCCAGGAGAGCGTCATGCAAGAGTGAATGTAAAAACAGAGGTGGAAAAATCAGGCTTTTGAATTTAGGGATTAGCTTTAGGCTGGGGGGGAAATGTGATACCCACTGCTTCAAATCTACGCCAGGAAAAGCATTTTGCGTTTGGGTTTTTTTTTTTTGTACCATTGGCAATGGTTTCTACAAACAAAACAAATGTTTACCTGGGTCTCATGTGTATGAGAAATTCTCAGCCCCCATATTGCCCTGAAGTCACTTAACTGGCCTCGCGTTTCCAGTGTGCTTAGCTGGCTTTGCAAACTCTGAAGAGATTTAAAGTCCGTGTTGCTGCTCTGATACGTGACTTTATCTGTCAGCCAGGACTCTCTTCTGTGCTCTTTGTATACATGTGCCCCTGCTAGCCAGGTGGTGCTGGATTTGGGTGCCATCCAAAGTAGCGCATTAGAAAGGCCAGGTTGTGTGTCATATTTCAGAAGCCAAGAAGAGCTGCCAGTTCTACTCTTTTGGTAACAAACAGCTTGACTTAATGTATTGATCATGTTGTCCCTGCTATTCTCAAGCTGATTTTATCTAAGACACTCAAAAGGCTAGAAGGTTGAAGCTGTACAAATCCCGCTTGTTGCCTCCTTTGTAGCTAATATCTGTGTTTGCATTTGCTGTGTGTCCTAGAAAAATCTGCCCTCTACCACCAACATGAAATCCTTTCTTGTGTCAGAAGGAGATTTCTATGCTGTTTGTCTGTCGGTTTTCCTGGAGCACAGTATGATCTAGGAGCTGGGAGTTGTAGATTCTCCTCCTAGGTTTGCCAGAGGACTGATGGTTGGTTTGTGGCAAGTTGCTTCGTATTTGTTCATTTCTCATTCTGTAAAATAGAGGTCAAAATGCTGATTCCCTTTGTGTTGTGCTTTAAGAATTGCTAATGAAAAAGGCCTGATAAAAGCCAAATGGTGTTGTTATTTATAAATTATGAAAGAACTTTCCCTCACCTTCTCAGCATGCTTTTTTGATTTCTTTTGCTAGAGAAAGTCTTTCACTGGTGGGATTTGAAAGAGACAAAATCTGTATCAATAACAGAGTAATGTGTGGATGGGAAGTGTACTCAGTGTGGAAAGAGAGATGGGGGATGAATTGCCGTTAAGCACACGTTAATTAACATGGCCCTGCACTCCCCAGGTTGCCGCCTTCTGTGAGATGGGTGGTGTTTAAGCTGGTCTTTCTGGTTTTTAAAGCCTTTATATTGTCAGTCTGTATCTGTATGGTTTGAGAAGATATTTGCTTCTGGCATCATTGCAAAAAGGGTGCTGGTCTCTCGGTCACCTGTTTCTGCAGATCCTGCTG
>NW_008823913.1:1411364-1475109 GCF_000699105.1 Pygoscelis adeliae
GGACCTTGGGAAATCCATATCCTTCACTGAAAACAAATACCTGGAAGCACTGGTGTTTTAAACCCCTTTCTGTTTAGTGAGCGCTTCTGGTCTGATGTGTGAAATTTCCCCTTCTGTCCTTCTGTCTGCTTTTTGAAATTTAGTATTCTTGATATTATCTTTTTATCTGCAGTTTTTATTGTCATAGGGCTCCCTGAATTCCTTGACAAGAGCTGCTTTACACATGAAAGCAAGATTATCAAGGGCTACAAGAGAGATGCTGTGGCCCATTGGGTACCATGTTTGGGAATAGGGCCGAAGCGCTCAGGGCGGGCAGAGCTGGAGGATTTTGCAGATATCGGCGGCACTTTGTCGCTTAGCAACAGCCTCCCGAGATGGAGGTGGTGGCAGAGAGGATGCCTGCCCTGCCGCCGCCTGAGCATCTCCTCACTCTGCCAGGCCAGGGGCTTCGCACTCGTGCGTGGGGTCACGCTGCTTGGGTGCGATGTGCCATGGGAATAGGTGGGCACCAAGGTCTCTTGGGTTACAACTGTGATGGGGATTAGAGCTTTATTAATAAACAGTAGCTGTGAAATTCTTTTATAGCTCTTTTTCATCTTGAAAGTTCCTTGTATCGTAACACTACTGAAAGAGATGTGCTGCAACTTCTACCTGATTTTATGAGTGCTTTTTAAAACAATTTTTAAACTAGGTATCTCGCATACATGAGAATTGGTGTCAGAGTCTGGATGAGATTTCAGGATGTGCTTGTTCTTCATTGCTCGTGCTGTTGTAGCAGTGAGACTTGTTAGGTAGCGTGTGTGTGTGTGTTTATCATATAATTGCCGTGTCAGCTTTTCTGTTTCTGGTTATCTACATAAGGAAGCAGATAGCTGGTGGAGATGTCAGCTGTGATGTGGCTTATTAAGAGCTACAAGACAAAAGTAATCACAAGAAACCCTGCTTCCATACAGGCTGTTCTCCAGAGTCTCTGGTCACATCTTTCTGTCTTAACCCTTCTCACATTGACTGGATTTTTTGGTTCTTGCCAAAGGGTTATACCCATTTGAACAAATAAATGCTGTGTGCTATATCTGTATTTCTCACTCTGTGATGTTTACCATTGACAAGATGCTGTGAACAGTAAATGAGAAGCAAAGTTAAGCCCTCAGAGACATGAATTGTGAGATGTACAAGGACTCAACTAATTTGAGTGGGTTGCAGTGATGAAAGTTGCTGCTCTGTATCATGTTTGAATTCCATATTGCATTTCAAAATTGAGGGCTAGCAGCAAATGGAAAACTTTGCATGAATGCCCCTTTCTCTAGTCTGTGACTGGTAAAGCCTTGTTCCAGACAGGAAGAAAACAGGTCCTACAAACCAGCCAGCCTTCGGTTTCAGGTCTGTGAAGTGCAGATAGAGGTTTCTGGATCTGAAAACTAAGCATTAAGAGAAACTCGTCATTTACCATGGGTTGGGGAAGCGGTTGCAAAGAGGCCCAGCTTGGGTGGGGGAAAACCCAAATCCTCTAAACATAATGGAAAGAGAGTGGCAAAGCCGATGAAAACTTGCACCACTTGCTCTGGATTTGGTGAGACAGCAAGGAGGAGTGATTGATGGCACCTGCTCTGCTGAGGTCTTTGTCTGCAGTGGGTTATTGTCCTGTCAGCTCTGCCTGCCTGAGGCCTTATTTGACATGCTTGGATAAGTGGATCACATCATTTTGATTCTGCACATGTTCTCCTCTCTACAGCTTGCTGGTTTTGCTCGCTCTTGAGCTTTAATTGTCTACTGTCCTGGTGGAGTGTTTGGTTCCTTCTTCCTTAGTGGCAAGTGAGACTAATCAGACAAAAGTACAAATCCTCCTTTCTCTCAGGAACATTAACAAATGTGCTGATTTATCTGTTCCTTCTTGTATCGCATGTTGCAAACTGATGTACTCAAGAATTGGTGTTGTCATTTGTCAGTCTCATAAAAGTCTGTCTTCCCATTAGCACTGCTCTTGCCCTCTGTTTCTTGCTTTCAATTTCATCTCCCAGAGGAAACTGGGATGGAAATGAGAATGAAATATGGGTTTCCTTTTTAAAAAGAAAATAAACCAAACCTTAAGGGCTTCCTATTGGAATGTGATGGGATTGGACTCCTATCTCTCATCCTTTGAAAATCCCAGCTGGAATTATTTAATGTCAAAGCATGGAATTTCCTAGTGTGAAATTCATTGCTGGCTAAGGATGCACTGGGGATTAGAGAGACATAATTTTGCCAGGGTAGCGTTGCTGTCACTGCAGGAGACCTCGCACAAAGGGACGTTGCTGGTCTGTCCTGCTTCAAAGCTGAATCTTGGGGATGAGATTCTTCAATTCCCATTGAGGTTACATGCTGTGTGACTGACAGCTGGATTTGGGCGGAATAAACCAGAGCGGGTAACACTTTGCACTGCCTGGGAATAGAGTGAAAAAAGTGAGAGGCAAGAGCAAAACATAATTTGCTGATTTTCTTATTTGGTAATGGGGTAGTTTGCTAATGCACTTCCAAAATTTCCCTAAGACCACTTCACAGTTGGGTGATTTTGCTCATTTGGGTGCATGATAAAAGGGTCAGATTGGATGATTACAATGATTTATTCTGGTCCAAAATTAAAATTTAAAAAAAAAAAAAAATCTATGGTATGGAAGCCTGATATCTTGCAAAGCTTTAGCTTAAATAACAACACTTTCCTTAGGAGAAATCTCTAAGTTTTGGAGGGTGTCCTCTCAGTTTCAAAGTAGTTGTATAAAGGAAAAACAGCAGCATATTCAGACAGTACACTGAGTAACCAGTAAATGCTTTTTTTTTCCTCTGATCAAAGATGATTATTTTAAGTAGGCATCAATGTCTATATGTTAGGGATCTATAAAGCACTTAAGCAAAATATGGGCTGATAGCTGTATGTGCAGCGACTGGTGTGGTGTTAACAAGGTCCAGCTTTGTTTCTGAGACTCATAAATCAGCAGTGGTTTAGGTGATGGAGGGAGAGAGAGGAGCAACTCTCTGTCACATTAAAAGAATAACCTTTCTGGCCTCTTTTTCTAAACTGTTGATCTCTTTATAAAAGAGGACTTGTCCTGCTGTTCTAATAAGAGTTGTAAAATAATATATGTGTAATTAGAATTTAATAATGATTTGTGTGACTGGATCTACAGTATAAGCTGGTTCAAGTGACTGTGTAACCTTTGCATTGTGTTCATTATCTAATGTTGAAATAACAGCTGGAAGTTGAGATTGACACACAGTTCTAAAATTACAGAGCTTGAAATTACTGCTGTCTGTAAACATATGAAAATCTGTTAATGACCTTTGAGCTCTCCGACTGAAAATGTTTTGTAACATAGAATACATCAAAATTGCCTGCTACTATAGTGTGTTTCCCCTTTCTCAGCAATTGCCTAGGATATAAATGAATGTTTTGTTCCTGACACAGATATCAGAATATTTGGAACTATTCTAGGAAGCCCTAAGGATATATGGAAACATTTGGTTGCTTGTTGTTTGTTCTAGCGAACCAGTTATAGATGAGCTGCTCACGAGCACGTGGTGTGCTAAGCCACTCGACGTGGGAGAACATAGCTGCTGGCGAGACTGACAGCTGCAGACCTCTGTTGTACAATACATTTCTCCAGCAGCATGTTTGAGGAGGAGCAAGGGTGGCACAGATGCACTGTCCTGGACTTTTCATTAGTGTATGTGACATTTAGGCATTTAGAAAGGCATTTCTCTCCTGCCAGAAGTCACCTCGCTCAGAGTTTTCTCCTTAGGTTGAAGTAATATGCTATGGGTAGCTGTTTCTGGAGATGGCTGCCTTCTACATATTTTTTGTTGTTGGATCATTTATATTTTTTCTCATTTGTTTCCTGGCCAAAAGAAGCTACGAGAGGACTAATTATTTAATACACACTCTAGACCTCATGACAGCTGAACTGAAACTGCCTACCACTGAGGGCAACTGCAGAGTTTGGTAAAAAATGCCTCTAGTGTCATAGTGTTTAAACATGAATAAATTTATCATGCAGCACCAGGGATCAGGATATGGCTGTTTTTTCTTCTGGAGACTCTCACCCCTACAGTAGAGTTGGCAGAAGTGAATTTGCGAGCGTTCATCTCCTTCAGCGCAGTGGTCATTGGCTTTGTGCAAGCTGTGTCAAACTGCAGTTAAAGCTAAGCTTCGAGACTGCTCTGCTGTTGCTGATAAACATTCATACCTCTGTTCTGCAGTGTCTTTGGGAATGGCACCCTTCCTAGGAGGGTGGTAATAAAGAGTGTAGGCTGGAGGCAGAGTCTCAAAACGTCCGCAGCTACTTGCAGGGTGAATGTGTTTGAGGCTGTCACCGTGTGGGAGATTCGTCTGGAGCTTTCATTCTGTAGGTGCTACTGCCTTAAGAGCAGTATATTTTTCATGGCTATGTTTTAAAAGTATGTACCAAAAAATGAGTGGAGACAACATGTGTGGCTGAATCAGGAATCCTAGAAAATAAATTAAAACTTTGCATTTGTGTTTAGTGGGTGGAAGCTTTGAATTGCTTAAGAAATCAGGCTGGATATTCTTGAATTCATGACCAAGCTACCTAAGGGTATAGCTATATCTTTTAAGTCTCAAGTATGAAGCTATTCACATGGTAGTCAGCGCAGTCATAATGTGGTTGTTAAATAATTTGCACTATGAAGGTCAAAACTTTAAATGCAGAAGTATAGATGGAGGAGACCAATTTAGGCCCCTGCCTTTGGTAAATGAGCCATATGCCCAGTCCATCTGCCCAGCCTCAGGTTGGTTCAACTCCGTTTCCAGAGTCCAGCTCATGGAAGCAAGACATCCCCTTCTCAGCAGAGGTTGAAACAGTTGTGTCTTCTCCTTTTGTTATTAATTTTACAGAGAGAGACAGTATTTCTAAGCATTCCTGTCCATAGTGACAAATAGACTGGAGGCATCTTTTACTCAGCAGTGGTTTCCTGTTTTTTCTGACTAGTTTAGCTGAAAATTGGTAATGGTGAAAGCATCCAGCTGCCATACCAGTTTGTGTTGGTAGGACCCTCATGCCTTTACTTTTGGCCGCTTGGGACCAGCTGGTGCAGCTGGAGACTCGGGGTTGTGTTACCTTCCTGGCAAGGTTGGAAATGAGTGATGAAATGGCCGCATCTGGCTTCAAGCAAGGAGCTGCTTCTTCAGGTCCTAATTCTGTCACTCAGTGGGAGCTGTTTGAATTCAATATGAGTGCCTGTTTAAATAATCTGGGGAGAAGGGGAATTAGTTCAGATTAAGTGTTTAAAGGCTGCTCTGTAAACAAGCGTGTGATTGCTGCCTATCAGCAGTGTCATTGAGTATCAACACACTTGAGGAATGTCTTCCCAAAACACTGGACCTGGAGCGCCTGCCTGACCGTGCAGCTTACTTGCTGGATGCCTTTGAAAGTTATTTGAGATTGCTGTCCCCCAGATCACATTCTTTAAAATGGAGGTGTTATGCATAGTCTGTCACTTGTGAAACGTTGGGCAGTGTGAGGGCAGCGTGAGGTGCTGCTGCCATCCTGATTGTTCCCTCTTGGGAGGGTACTCACCGAGACGACGGGAGTTTGCAGGAGTGGTGCTTCGTGTGCGATCAGTCTGCAGGAGGCACGCGCTCTGCGCTCAGCATTCGTACCCAGCAGTGCGGTGATGCAGCTGAAATAAGCTGAAGTAGGTGCTGTCAGATAAGCACAAGCTCTCTCCCAGATCCTTCATACACTACATAAACTGGGCAGCCTGAGCTCCCAGTCCTGGCTGAAAGCAGCTTCAGCCAAAACGTACTTTTACGTGCTGTGAAAAGCTGGGCAGGTTGGCCTTGCAGTGCATGAACAGCAGCGCCTTTCAGCACTCCTGCAGCCTATAAAAGCTGGGCAGGCTGGGCTTGCAATATGCCTCATTTCATCTACCTGAAAATGGTGCCCTAGCTTCCCTTCAATCATTTAAGCTCCCTTGCTCTCTGACACACTTTCCGCTGACAGTAATTCTGTGAGCACTCGTCGGGCATTTACTGCCATCACTAGAGGAAATACTGATGGCTTAAAATGGGATCATTTCCTTTCTGATGGACAGCAAGCACCTGTGGGAGTTTTAATAGCTGTACAGTATGTCTCTTAGTAGGTAGAGAGGAAGACGGGTGCAGTTCTCTGCAGCGAGGCGCCCGCAGGCTCTGCAGAGGAAATTGGAGGAGAGGGAGAAGGCCACGGCTGGCTTCCTGTTGAGCTTGTGGGGTGCGGCTTAAAAGAGTAGATTTTGTGTATCCATCTCCCCAATGGGTGATGGTGGAGAAGGGTTTATACCAAAATCATGGACAACCATATGTTCACATTCATGCAGATTTCCTTGATCTCTTACTGAAGAGAGGGTATTTGCTGTATATATTCTTACTTTTATCGTCCCCTAAATGACTGTTAAACACTGTTTCCAGGTACTTGGTGCTACCATGGAGGAAGAGGACTGTTCTTTTTTCCTTAAGTAATTGAGAAGGAAGAGAACAGTACCAGCCCCCTTCTTCTCAACTTTTTAAAGCAATTACTGCTCAGCACTTTATAGTTACTTATTCAGGTCTCGTGCAAGCAAAACAAGCAATCAAAGCCTTGTAAAATTATTGTGGATTGAAATGCATTTAAGAGTAGAGTGATACTGACCCTCCCTTTTGTAATTTTGGCTACATTGTGTTGAGGTAACATTTGTCCAAGGTGTGTCTACTTGGTACAGTGTCTTCAAGGTCCTAGCAGCAAAGGTCTTAATTCTTGGGAGACATAACAAGTGGGCATTTAGCAGAGTACCGGCAGCTTGCTCTTCAGCTCTTCACAGGTGATAGGAATGCAGCCTCTGGTAATAAGTTTGACTCTTTCAATTACAGTGAGTTTCTTGGTTCATCCACTTTTATTTTTAAGTTAAATCATGTATCATAAACCTGCAAGCCACTGCCAGCTTCAAATGTCTTAACATTTCCAAAGCTGTCTTGTCAAAAAGTCATCTTATTCTTGAGCTAAACATGTGACAGGGTCAGAGCAAACGTGATGCATTTTAAAAAGCAAGACCCAAACTCATCTGGAATATGTCAGCTATGAAAGGAGAATTGCAGTCTAAGGTTAAACAAGCAAGGATTTCATTTGCAATCATTTTAATTGATATTGATTGCGTTGCTTGAATATAGGGTCAAAGCAAGAGAGTCACTTCAAAACTAGACGCCTTTTTTTGCCTTTTAAAAAAGCTTTAGTGGCTTTGGCTGAAAGGCATGGGGCTTGAGTTACGTTTTTAGTGAAGTTCGCAATGGGGGAGAAGAGAGGGCGGGAAAGTAAAACAAACAAGTGTGTGTTGTATTACAGGAAAAGTGAGAACTTCCCCATCCATGAAAATTGCAGCTTCCCAGCTGGAGATGCCAGCAGACTGCCTCCCAAAGTGCCCTGAGCTCTAGGGAGAGCGAAGCCAGGCTGGCCCGCTGCCAGGCGGGGCTTCCAGCGAGGAGCCGCTGTGCCAAGCTGTCGGCCAGTCCTACCTCTGCGGCTCCTTCCCCTTTGCTGCCCTCGCTGCATACTCTTTCTACCGTGTAGCTTTCCAGAGCAGAGCTCTCAGACTTCTCCTCTCCCACCACTGAAGTGTGCTCCTGCTCATTTTTAAGATCTCTGCTTGCATTTGCTGCCTGTTCACCATGTTGAGTTCAAATTCAATCACCTTGGTATGGTCCTACCTGATACCCTCCAGGAGAGTTACCTCTTATCCCATTCCTTTTTTCTGCCTTTTTTCTCTCCTCGTTATTTACCTCATTTCATTTGCCTGTTGGCTACTCATCTTTTCTTGTGCTGGCTCCTGTTCTTGCAGTGGTTTCTCTCTCTACGGACCCATCTTCAAATCCGTGCTTTAAAGTTAATTTCTTTCATGTACGTTACTCATGTATATCTCCAATATTATCTTTCCGTTTGAATTACTGTCTCCTGCGTCACCTTTATGACACTAAATGGACAGTAGATTTCCCTTAGTAGAGGTCCTGCCTGTATTTGTAACGTGCTTTGTCTATTCAGCATGAGAATATTGTCAGCATTTGTTTCTATGTTGCTGTTCTATAAACTGGGTATCAGGTCAATAGGAATATTTTAAAAGTAGCCTAATTAAAAGTAAATCTGTTTCAGTTCCTCTCTGAGCCAGGATCTCTTCCCTGAACTATTAAACAAACACGTTTGACAACCCTACTGCTAATTGCATTATAAAGTTGATATAAGGATAGTGCTTAGATCCTCGGGGGCTTTTCCATTGCAATTTTGCTGAGAGAAGCTGGAGGCAGAAACAGGGACAAGCAGGGTCAGTTTTAGAGGCAACAGTGGGGTTTTTTTATATCCTTTGCGTGGATCCTTCTCCTGTTTGATGTTCGGTGGGATATTTCACGTTCCCCAACTTAAGAAATAACTGCTGCAGTGAAGAGTTGTGGAGAGAGAAGCTGGAGGCTGTTTCCCTTCTGGGAAATCAGCCCATATAATCTTTTAAAGTCGGCAGAGGCAGCCTGGCAGGAGTGGAGTGTAACCAGTCCTTGGCTGCATGTCTGAGCCTTGCAGTGTCTGATGGGCCCTGGGGATGGGGGATTGTAATGGACTTGATTTCGCACCAGGGCTGCATTTTGAACTGATGCTTGAGGGCTGAGGGTAGTTGTTTTATTAACTGTAGGTTTTATTTTTGTCCTCTGCACCCCAGCAGCCCACTCAAGGTTTTTCATCTAGCTGTGTGGTTTTTGCACTTTTTTTCAGGTTCTTTAAGTGTTCCCTGTGTATGAAAGGTATTTACAACCCCAACCTCCCCCCTTTGAGATCTCACATGCTTTCTGAGATCTCAAAGAGCTGTGTAAACTCAGAGGATTAAGGCAGAGTTTGAGCTGGGCTGAGCAAACACGCAGTGGTAACTCCAGCCAGCGGATGGCTGTGGATGTGAGCTTGCGCCAGGGTCCTCTAGGACTGATCAAACAGGCAGCATGGAGTCCACTGTGCAGAAGTCTCTTGCTGTGGCATTTTAGGGGTAAGAATGGTCTCATTCCAGAGCTGAGGGCCGTGCACCTGCATTATTCACAGCTTTATTTATAAGCTGAGCGGTGTGCACCTTGAGTGTCTTTGGAGATTGCAGCTGTGCCTTGGTGACAGAAGAAAAATGGCTTTTCAGGAAGGAGTGTTCCAAGTGATTAAGGATGTTGCCAGCTCTGCTGCAAGCAGAGGTGCAATTGCATAACTTTAGCTTGGGCCAAATAGCGATGAAAAAACATTCACAGAGATTTTTATTATGGACTCTCAAAATCTGTTGCAGAGTCTAGGTTACATACTTGGGTTGCAAGCCTGTGCTGAGGTCTTTGCCAGTGGATCTTCACAGCTACTGGTGTGCAAGGTAGAGCTGGAGGAGGTTCCACAATTACGTTTTCAGCTGAACTGTTCTTTGATGTCTGTACATCCAAATAAGCAAATGGGGAGATAGTATCTGTGTGCTTCATGGAGTAACTGCCAGGAAAGAGGCTCTAAAGAAAGGCCTAATTCTTCCTTATCTGTAACGGTGCAGCCAATTAGAACCATCTGCTCTCTGTCTGCAGCCCAGACAGACAAGGGCCTGCAGATGGAGAGGCTGTAGCCTGCCCTGGAGGGTGTGAGCGCGATTCCTAAGTGAGGACAGGTAGGAGAGGGCCCTGGAAGCAGTGAGTAGTAAGGAACAAAATCGTTTTGTATATTCTGGAACAAGATTTGGCAATCTCCTTCCTGGAACCAAGGAGAGAGAATGGGCCTGGATCCACCAGCCTTCCCTGCAGAAGGGGATTTACTGGCCCTGACAGCAAAGGTAGCCAGGTCTGCTGACTCCTGCTTTGGGCAGAAACCCCAAGGCTGGATACGAAGACCTTTTGACTTCAGGGCCTGACTTCAGACACTGTCGCTGTGTGAACCCCTAGGCTTTACATGACGTGCAAATACCTGCTGGTCTGGGCTTGTCTGGGGGGAAGGCTCCAGTGGAGCAGTTTGTCAGAAGGCCAGTCTCACCTGCTGGCTGGGATTTCTGGATTGAAGTCAAGGTACATCAATAAACGTTGTTCACTGCAGTGATGTACTGTATATTCTGTACATGCTTAAATTTTCCAGCAATTGCCTGTGCACAAGCACAGATGCACATCCAAAAATAGTAAACTCTTCTGCTAAGTGACGTCCCCAACTTGGAGGTCATAAACTTTAGTAAAAGAGCAATCACTGGAAGACTCTTTTAGTAGAGTAAATAGGAAACAAAGGAGGCAAGAACAGAAACGCCATTAGCCCCCTCCTGCTCTCTGCCCGAGGCTGCAAAGAGGTCTGCATTTAGCAGCATAGAAAACAGCCCTGCTGTCACCCGCTGTCAGTAAGGAGAAGCTGAGTTCCATGTCGTACGTTCCCAGAAAAAGCAAAGTCCTGTGAGCTGCATCCTCTGCTGAAGTGAGGAGGAACAGGACCGTGGAATAGGCTTTCTTGTCATGGGGCTGAGAAACTTGGCATCTTCCCCACGGCTGTCCCAGACGTGCTGCGGAGCTGAGGATGCCTCCCTCCACCTTCCTCCTGCTGGAGGCAAGCAGCAGCCTTGGCTACCAGGGCTTGGGTCTTAATTCACGGCTGTTTGGAAAGTGCTTCAGATTCTTGGACGCAAGTGGCACTACAAGTGAATGCATTATTTCCTTGGCTTTGATCCAGCTATGACTGTATTCCCTGAATTAATTTTGCTAGTAGCTCAGTGATGAGACAAACCTTAAATCTCCAAACAAAATGGGGATAAAAAGCTAAATTTCTAAGTAGGGAATTTTGTAGGATTCAGTAAGGGGAAAAACATAGATTTCCAGACTAGTTATGTGGTGAAGTGAATAGTCTAAAACCTGCAGTGAATGTGCTGTGGGTACTGAGGGATGACTTTCCCTGAGGCATTAACAGAGGCCCAATCCCCATGTGAAGCCAGCTAGAATTTAAACCGAAATGGCCATTTACTGCCTTTGAAAGCATCCTTAAAAGTGAATATTACAGGCTGAGCCAGGAGTGCATTACTTGCTGCTGCTTTCAGGTGGTGGCATTCCCCTGCCACAGCCTCCTTTTTCCCTTATCGGGGCCCATGTCACTTCATGCAGCATCTTGCATGCGTCTGCTGTCATGCTGCAGCTGCATCTGGCTTTATGAAGAAGTGCACATTTTTGGTGATTTCTGTTTCTGATGTTTTGCTGAGTATCAGTTAACAGATGTCATTTCCATTGCACTAGTTTCTGATTAGTTACTAAAGCTTAGCATTTTGATTTCTATCTCAGCAACTTCCCAGTAAATAGGACAATGTGACCTTCTTTAAGTGGCATTTTGAACTGCTGCTTTAGAGTGTTATCTTAAAACTAAAAACCAAACTGAGCAACTAAACACTAATTTGCATTCCTCATTTTATCATTCATGGAGAATAATGCCAGACAATCATTTTCCTTGCTCTTTCACTAGTTATGGACTTGGCAAGCTGAGCTGTATTCTGGTGTGTTCTGCGCCTCTGAGACAGTGCTACTTATTTTAGTTTGGGGTGGGTGTTTTTTCTTTGCGGGTTTTGCAACTTGCTGAATATATGCGTGCTTTAAGAGGAGCTTGCCAGCCACACAGGACCCCTGTGCAAGGTGTGTAGAGATTGGGTGCTGGCTAATTGTCTTTGAGCCTGGGTTGGAATAGGGAACAGCTGTATGTATTTTATTGTTGTGTTTCACATTTCAGTGTCTCTGTGACCCTAAAGTGTCGGTGCATCATCTCGCTTCATAGGGAAGGGTAACTTTAAGCAGCGAGTGATTTGGAGTGGAATCGGCATATTGCACACTGAGGCAGTCAATTCGCTAATTAAACGAGAGGGGGAGGAAGTAATCTAGAGCAATCAGCAGGGCATTTCATCCCAATTCCTAATTTTCTTTGTTGTTGGGCTTTAGTTTTTGAGAGACTAGAGCGCTAATGAGTTTTGTGAGCTCTTTTGGAGTACTGAAGGTGTGTGTGTGTTGACGTGAACGAGTTGTATTGTGAGCTCCATTCACGTAAGATACAAATATCCATGATGTAATTGCTTGAGTCAGAAGCAAGGCATTTAGAAAAGGGGGATGAAGCATTTAGAAAAATTTCTGTGGCTGAAGTTGACAAATTTTGGCATGGTAAACAGTGCTTTTAAGGTATCTCCTAATCTGATATATTTACCTTGCATAAAAAATTAATGGGGATAGAGATTCTGCAAAACATTCCAAAAACAGTTTAGTTTTTACCCTTGAGCAGTTAATAAAAGGCATTGGGGAAAAATTTACCTAGCTATAGTGAACTAATGTCATAGTGATTTGGCATATTTCTACTTAAACTCTTTTTCTGTGTGGTATGCAGGGGGAGAGGTTGATCCATTGTCACCAAGAGTTCAGCTTTCAGTCCTCAAAGATGCCAGGGATAGTAGTAATTCCCCTCTCTGATCTCACTTCCTATGTTAATCATTATGACATGACATACCCGCTTTTAAACTGTGCTTAGATTGTATGTTATAGTCCTGATTCAGGGCAGACACTTAACACTTAGAAGTGTTCAACCTCTGTTATGTGTTTAGATCCCATTGATCTCAGCTTGCTTATTGAATGCATGGTAGGCTTTAGAAGTGCATTTCTCCATATGAATGCTACTGTGAATCAGAGACTGTCAGGCCCAAGGGGGGTCTGATATGTTGCTTTCTGAGATCAGAAACAAAATAAAAACCACCTCTGTTTCAGTTGAACAGTTTAAGGCTTTCCTTCAGGATGCTGATTTGTTCGTGTGCTGTTGCCTTATGGTTCCTGAATTAATCTGAAGCAAACTCATTTTCATAACCAGTTCCAGCATCTCTGAAATTAATCAAACACATAGCCTGGAGAGTATTCATCCTAATCTAACCTAAAATTACTGTTTGCATTGTGCGTGTGTAATTATTCACCTTAAGTCATCTCTGAAAAGAACATGCTGTCTTGTTTGTGTTTTTATTCAATATTTATACCGCTTAATGCTTAAAAGTAGTCTCAGAGAACTTAAAGAACTTACTATTATTTTTTCCTCCTTTCCAGAAGGACATGTCGCTAAAGCCTCAGGAGCGGAAGGAGAAATGGGAGAGGCATCCAGGAAAGAAACCTAGAGAATCTGAAAACTGTGTGTCTGCTGAGCCAAGTGAAAATGGCCATAATAATGATGCTGGGAGCTCAGAGAGAGAGGCAGAAAGAGGCAAAGAACGGATGAAGAAGAAACTCCCCTTGAAGCTATCCAAACAGGTAGGGAAATTATTTCTCATCTGAAGTGACTATACCATGTCATTGGCCACTGTGAAATGTCCTGCTGGTAGGTTGGAGTTGTTAATGTAACTGGCTTCTCTGGTAACTTGTGCTGGTGAAAACAATGTCTCTTACAAGACTTCTGGCCAAGTGCGCAAAGCCTGTGTTGCGGGCAAGTTTCATAGGCTAAAATGGAAGACCAGGTGTGCTGGGTAATGTAGGAAGGAAGGAACAGACCTCCCTTGTATCCTGCAACTTTGAGACAGTGCGGTAATTCACACCATAGGTTTGTGGCTCTTAACAGTCTTAGACCCAAGTAGAAATTATCAATCGGATCATAGCCTTCTTTGGGGAAGATGTGCTTGTTAATGTGCACCTGGAAGTTGCAAATGTGAATGTGTACATCTCATGAATCAAGTTCATGTGCCCCCAAAACAGTCTGTTGAGAAGGAGAGGATATTCCAGTCTCTTAGAAGTTGGAGGAAGTTGTACTCTGGGGAGTCTTTTGTCTGTGCCCTTCTAAAATGTGCTAGAACATTAATGAATTAAGAGTGGTGATGCTGGAGGGGACGATTGCGAAGACTCCTATCTGAACCACGGTGTGTGCAGAGCCAGGGAGGTGACAAAGGAGAGGCACTGTGGCTGGCAGGTTATTTATCACTTAACTGCTGCTCAGCAGGGAGATTTGTTGGTGACTCAGTGCTCATTCATCAGTTTGAAATCCACATGGCACAGCAGCCTATATCTATGAACACACACCTTCCCAGTTGTCCATTAACATGGTGCCAAATGCCAGCCAGTGGGAAGGCTAGTGTACTTGACCCTCCACCATTTGTTCTGAGCTAAGAAGTACACTACGATGAAAAAATATTTTTCATTCTTCGTGATGCAGAGAAAAAGAGCTCTTTAACCCAAGCACACCTTCTGTTCTGTGAAACTAGTTCTGTATGTGTGCCAGACAACAAAAGATTGAATAGTCCCGTTATTGGAAGTGTTTTTTCAGACTTCCAATATTTTAGGATTTGAAAGGATTGTTAAGGTTATCTAATGTAACCCCCTGTATAACTTCTCCACCACACACAATCTTTTGTGATTGTGTTGTAGCATATTCGTTCAGAAGGGTTCATCACATTTTACGTTAGAAATTCTAATGGTCTGCTCATGGCCCCACTCTTCTGGTGGCTAATTGTTCTCATTAACAAATTAGCAGACTTTTGTTTTCTTCCTTTTGATAAAAAAAAAATAGTTGGAATAATTCAGTACAAATAACTTAAGTAAAGATGTTAGTACTTTTCTGCTTGCAAACATTTAGGTCGCAAATCATGTAACCATGCCCTCCTAGTAAAATATTTGCCAGGTTTGTTTTCTTTTAACTCCCCAAAGTGATACCAAATGTTTTGTTTTTAGACTGTCAGTGTATATGTAGTTAAAATACATCAAGTTTCTTATTTTCTTTTGCTAGTAGCTGAGTGATAGGGTTTCAGTTCCCCCTCTGGTTACAGGTGCAGTGAGTTTGTGCACAAATATTCACTCTGTGCAAATTAAAATGCACAGAGTGCAAATTAAAATGACTTTTTATTATGCGTGAATAGATGCACATTTTAGTTTCGATGAAAGTTTGAGCAACTAGGATCCTTTTCTTGGCATCCAAACCCACAAAATGCTAAGCATGCATTTCACCAGAAGTCCCTGGCTTTGATAGAAAATGTTTAGAAGCGATAGTGCTGGATGGTATTCCTGCCTGCTGCTTACACCAGGATTGTGGCACTGTGCTTCATCAGCTCCTCTGCCTTTGTAAAGCTGCTGTTGTGTCAGGTTTTTTTATTTACGTGAAAAGGCCCCAAACACCAGTCCAGCGACCCTTGCAAAGTATACGTAAAGCTGGCTCACTTTCTGCTCTAGTCTCCGGAGTAACCTTACAAATGCTCATGTTGATGCAGCTGAGAGTGGTGCAGTGCGAGTGTGGAAACAAGGAGCACTGCAGGAGGTCATTAGGTCTCGATTGCCACCAAAATCTCTCTAACATGAAAGCCTGGCTTCAGTAAATACTGCCTTTCTACAGGTTAGAGAGTTGTTCCTTCAGGTCTAAAATTACGCTGCAGCGAGTTCAGTGCATTTCAGGTATTTGCGCCATTGTGGATGTGTGAGGCCACACTCTGCCAGGCAGCAGGGAGGTCCCCTCTTGCTGGAGCTGGGGTGAGCCAGTTCCTCACCCACTGCAGAGGAGGAAAGGGGTTGTTAATAGTGGCATCTGCTACATTAAATTTAAAACTAATTTTCAAGTAGTTGTGGCCGCTAGGGATTTCATGACACTTCCTTAGAAATCTTTGGGGTAAGAGGTTTTGTTACGCTGGCCGAACTCCGGTTTCTGTAATTATATGCTGTTGCCTTAGTTTACCAAATATTTAGATTATTTGTATTTCAGCTCTGAAAAATGAGGACGCTGTTACCTGTTTCTTCTGGCTAGTATTTGGCTGCTATCAGTCATTAAATAGGGTATTTGCTGCCACATTCATGAAAACGTGAATTCATCTTTCATTGTTTGATTTATTCCCCCCCCCAAGTATAAGTAACAAACTCCAAAAAGAGCGAGGAGCTTGCACAAAGAGTATAAAATAAAACCTGTGATGAATGACTCATTAATACATTGTGCCTCTTTAAACAAGTCACGCTTAGAATTCATCTTTTATTGAAAAGGGAGGTTTTTTTAAATACCTTTTATTATCCTAGCTGATATAGTTGTGAAAACCAGACAAGTTTTCAGGTCTGTAAGGTTGATGAAAGTAGCAGCAAAATCTAAGCTAGATAAACTAGGCTATTCTTAGTTCAAACTAATTATGCAAATGGTATAGACAAGTTCAATAATTTTTCCTTTTTTTTAATAACCACAAAGTTCACACCTAGAATTTTGGCATTTCCTGCCAAGCTGTCTAGACAAATTGGCTGTAATATTAAGTTTCATGGAATTTGGGGGTGATTTTTGCATCTCAGAGTTATTAAACATAAGTTTATACTTAATTTGGAAAGCTTACTGTAATTAATGCTAATTATATTGAGTTGTTGCTTAGAAATTACTGTTCAATGTGGAGCTTTCCTTATACTCTCATCCCTTCTCTTCACAATGCTACTGAATTGTCATCTTTTCTGCACAGCCTCCTCTAATAAATCAAATTGGGCATTATAATTATGGCATTCTGCTAATCCTTGTAGAGAGGTGCAAAGTGGTAAGCTGATTTGAGTGCCAGGTTGTCTGCTTTGTTTAGAAAATTAGATTAATACTTCACTCCTTTTGACAAAGCATCTGGATTCCTATTTGCTCCTGAATATTTGGTGGTTCTTTACCTCGGGGTATGGGGACAGGGTTGCAGGAGCCAACCTGTCCTTTCCAACCTATTACTTCAACTGTGTATAAAAATCAAACAAATCGTTCAAACACATTTATCTATCTCCTGCTGTAACGAAGCAGAGGAGGAAAAAAGGGCATTTCAAATAGATAGAGGTCCTTTTGGCCAAAGATTTGTCGGGATTTGGGGCTGTTCTCAACGCATGTGCGCAGGGAAAGGTGCTGACTTGAAACTGCTGCTCTCTGATGGGAATCAACAAAATCTCTCACAGTCATCAGGGGTATGACAAGGAATGAGAAAGCGTTTAAAGCTGTGATGTATTTTAGTGTAGCCAGAGTGGCCTGCAGTAAAGCTTGCCCCTTTGAACGTGTGTAGTTGCCTCCATCATGGGAGCATTTGTTGGAAATTGAGTTATTGCCTTTTTTTAAAAGCCACGTCCAAGTCTAACCCAGTGGTTTGTGGAAGGGAATCCCCACCGCAGCTGCAGACAGTGCTGGTGGGGCAGAGGAGCCCATCACCTCTTTGAAGGATTTCCTCTATGGTTGGGTGTATAATTCACTTAGATGAAGTAAGAGATAGATATAAGATGAAAGTTCCAGTTACGCTTCCTTGTGTTGTCCTAAGTCATTCTTCTAGTTTTCGGAGAGTCACCCTTTGAACTTAGAGTCTGTCTTTCATTAGCCTTAGCTGAACTGTTTTGCTTTCTTCTGGGCTCATTTTTGGAGTTGCTTATTCCTCTGAACGTCTGAGCAGCCTGGGATCACCCTGGATGTAGAACAGTGGGTTTTTTCTGAGCTTCAGGACCCATTGCCATTTCTGTACGTAGACTAAAAATGGGCTGACCTCCTTCTGAAAAGAGTTGGGCCTGATAGGAAAGAGTTGCTGATATTTCAAGTTAGCTTAACCTCAGGCTCTGTGGTTAGTCAGCTTGGCAGCATCACAGTGTATTGAATATGTTTAGATGTTAGATGCGCCTGTAATAACACTCTGTTCTGCAAATAGTCATTTGTCATGAAGATGAGTGTCTTACACCTCCTCCTTACTTTTCTCACCCACTGTTTAAATCACCCAAGATGAGGCAGAGTCTCAAAGAAGCTGAGGGGAACAGAGTGGTGAAGCACGTATTTAGTGCTCATAAATAGCATGCTGGGTTTGAAGACTGGGAGGAAGGGACAAGAGAGCTAATGCTGTCATGTTGCTCTGGAGATGTGACATCTCGGTGACTTCAGCAGAGCTTCCTGGAGGGTGGGAGAGCAGAGTTAATTCCTGTGTCTCATTCACTCCCCAGCCTTAGTCAAACTGCTGAGCATTATTGATGATTAATGTATATTGTTGCTGTGGCTCTTGCTGGACTGGAACTGCTAAATTACATTAACATGTTTGATTACCTATTCATGTGATTTTTCTGTGATGCTCACCAGCTCGTTATCCAACATTCATTGATGAACGCAACATCCTTCCCTGGGTTACTGCTGATCTGAGCTAAAGGTGATACGCCAAGTCCTTTTCCATCCAGGATACACATTGTTTCTTCTGATGTCTAGGTGAAAATTGATAGCTTGTCTTCAAACCAGTTACATACCCTTGGCCCCATTTTGTGTGTGGTGGTGGTACTGAAAGGCTATGGGGCTTTTCCCAAGGTGGAGAGAAGCAGTCTAGAAACTCACCTGGCTAATGAAGTACCTTGTGTGGAAAATTTCCTTTGGCATCATACTGCTTGTGCTGACGGTTGGGCAATAGGATAGGAGCACGTAGCTGCTTGATTTTTATTTGTGTTTTTCCAGGTAATGATAAATTGTAAATCGAAAACTTGGATGTGCTTTTGAAGCCACTGGTGGGCTGGAGGCAGAGTTTGCTTAGTGATGCAGAGTCCAGAGACTGAAACATACCTTTGCAGCCACGTAGGAGAGTGAGTCTAAAAAATAACTAACCTTTGGGTCTTTGTCTATAGGCCAGAGGACAGGTACGGATATGCCTGTCTTTCCATGTCTTAATAATGTAGCATTTGGAAGCTGAATGTGTCTAAGAGTGTCTAAATATAATAGTAACTTATTCTGTTACCTTCAGTATCTCAGGCTATTAAAAGCAAATGAATTCTAGGCAGCCAACTTCCCCCCCCCCCCCCAAAAAAAAAAAAAAAAAAAGAGAAGAAAGGTTGCCTTTAATGTGGGTTTTGGGGATTGGTTTGGTTTGGTGTGCGCTGCTTTGGTGTTTGCATTTCAATGCTTTTGAACACTGAAATTATAGAAACCGGTTTCTTTTTGTTTCTAACTGATGTTACCCTTTTTGTTAGCAGATATTGTTATTTAAATGTTCTTTGAAACTAAACAACAAAGCAAAAGGAAAAAAAAAAGTCCATTTTCTTTTAAACAGGAAAATGTTGCTTCATGTATTGCTTAAAACCAGGACCCATTTCTACCTTTGTAAGTACAAGAATTTACAATTTGGACATGAAAGCTCTGTACCAATTAGTTTTAAGTACGCATTTATGATTGCTAGGAGAGTTGGGCTGTTAACACAGCACGTGTTACCTGGGTGAAGTCTCTCTGCCACTGACTCCAGCCAGGTTGTCTGGAAACCCCGGGGAGGTGGCTTCGGTTGGTGCTTTGATTCCCTTCAGCTTGAGCCAAGGACAGCGGTGGAGGCCTGGTCCTGCCAGGCGTGGTGCTCTGATTCAGCAAAGCCTTTCCAAACACGTGCTCACTTTGAAACATGTGAACAGTCTCGCTGGCTTCAAAGCTCTTAATGAGGTTGTAGTGCTGGGGGCCCTGTCCCCGGGGGGATTTTGGAGGAGGTCCTTATTTCCAGCTGAGTAGGGCTGCACGGCACAGACACAGATGGCCTTGCCTTGCTCTCTCACGCTAATCTGCAAGTGCAGAGACTTCACAGCTGCCTGGGAAACCACTGGGGAGTAACGGTGCAAAGTACTGAAATGGGCAATACAGTATTTAGTCATTAGGTTTGCTAATCCAAGGCCTAAAATCAGCCTCGTTTCAATCAATAGCAATCTGTTTGCACTGTCAGGAACTAATTTAAAAATCTGCTTTAAGTCCTGGTTAGGCACTTGGTATTCTGTTTTCTGCATCAAAGTAGAGGGGAAGCAGTGGGCGTAGCACAGCAGTGGCAGGAGGAGGAAAAATCCTTTGTAAATAAATACTGGATGTTTATTTCCCAAATGAAACCCTGCTATTACAAAGAAGTGCTGTTGTTTTTGCTAAATTTATCCAAGAATTCATTGAGATTCTTGGAGTGGCTGCAGAGCCCACTATGCAACAGAGGACAAACTTCACAGTGTGTTTAGTTTCTTCACTGTTTCTTTGAAGTGCTGTACAAACCTTAGACAATTAAGGTTTGTGTTATAGATGTGGCACAGGTAACTTCATCACAGGATTGCAGCCACCTTTTGAGAGCTACAGCACAGCTTCCATAACAGGTCTCTGTAACATACCATGCTTCAGGAGGAGTAGTGCAAAATAGTGCCATAAAACCACTGGGAACTACAGCAGGAGAAGGCCTTTGCTTAAGCAAAGGAAAATGTATTTCAAAACCCTCTGCAGTTCTGGTAGGGGAACATAAATTGAGGAGACAATGTTTATTAGAATTGGGGGGGGTATCCAACTGTTTCTAGACTAACACTGAAACACGAAACAGAAGCATATGCTGGATTTTACTGCACTGCAAATATTATTTTCCGAGCGGAGTGATGTAAAGCATGTTTTGGCTGCTGAAAGTGTTATATGTAGGAGAACGTGGCTTTGTGTTTTTCACTGATGTAGTGAAATACTCACTTGTCTGGACCAGTGGGTTCCCATTTTGTAGCTGATTCTCACTTGCTAATATTGCTGCTCCATGTGCCCCACTTGTCCCTGCTCTTGTAGGAATCGCCTGATCCTCCCAGAGAGGCTCAGCTGCCTCTGAGCACAGCTCCTTGGTGTGCCCCAGGCCAGGAGTGCAGCTGGGGGATGCTGGCTCCATGCTGGGCTGGGCAGGGCTTGCTCACCTCGACCAGCACCTTACTGCCATGGGCTTTGCTCCTGCTTGGGTGGAGACTGCTCGCAGGTGGCAGAGCAAGCAGAGGTTGGGTGGCCGTGGGGACAGGGATGCAGTGTCTTGCCATGTGCATGCTGCTTCCTGCTTTGTATTTAAGGATCGTAACACTGTTACGATGGTATCGACCCTGCTGCGTTCAGAACTGGACCCTGAGGCTTTGCCTGCAGCATTGGCTTCTACCTTCTTTGTCCCTGCTTTTCCTCCTCTCCAAAATTCCCATCTGTCCTCATTCACCTCTCTCACTTAACAGCATTTGGGCAACAGCAATGTGTTCAGGCCTCCAGATGGCTGCTGGCATTTTTAACATGTGTTAAAGCAGGTCTGGAGAGCACAGTGATTAAAGCACTAGATGCTGCCAGTGGTTTCTCTGCATTGGGACTTCTTACCTACCTCTAGTGGAGCTGAACCACGGCATCTTTGGGGGCCTCATGCCTCCTTCTCAGTTCCCCATCTGAGAAGATGCGATAGCTGCAGACGCAGTGAAGTGTGGCCGAACAGACCTCGGTGACTCGAGATGCGCACAGACATTCCATAAATGGAGCAATCTGGAGGAAGCTGCTCAGAGCAGCTCTCCTCTCACAAGACTCGTCCCTAGCAAACAGGGAAGACTTGACCTGACATTCCCGGTGTTTTCAAAGTTAAAAAAGGTCAAAAATCTGAAATGATAGGAAGATAGCTAAGTCACGCTGCTACAGTGTAAGAAAGTTATGTTGTATGTATGTGAAGAATCAAACCAGTTACAAGCTCCATCTTTTAAAACTCCATCGGGTCACCTTTAACTTCTCTGCCTGCAGTTAGATGACTGATAAGGACCTTAGGTCACATTTGCTTAAATATAGCCTCAGACAAGAGTGGGGAAAAAAGAGAAACAAAGCAATCCTCTCTTCTTGCTGATGTTCTGTAAGTAGCTGTGAATGAATCTCATTACAATGGCTGCTTTTGAAAGGGAGAAATAAAAAGGAAATTTCATTGCTAACAACTTATGTGGCATCAGATGCTATAAAAAAGGTGGTTGTTGGTCATTGGTTACATTGTTATAAAAGAAGAGCTAAATGGTTTCTAATTTAGAGAGGGGGATTTAATTACATTAAGTAATTTACAGGAAGCTATAACCACTTGTATCTTTTTCTCTGTTGAATGTAATTGGTTGACACAATGCACAAAGTCTTCTTTCTTTCCCTTCTTCCCTCCTCTCTTTTTTTTTTTGTTTTGTTTTGTTTTTGTTTTATTTGTATACTTGCTTTTGGAGAAGAGAAGCACCAAGATAGAGCACTTCTGTTGTGTCTCGTGATTTTAGCAAACTGAAGAATGGAGAAACACAGTACTGTTTGAATGGTGCTCTGTCTCTGGCTAGTCCTGGTAGTGTGTGCTGTTTGGAGAGATTCAGAGCCTTGGCTGGAGGCTGGAGGTTTTTCTTGTACATCTCTTCATGACGGTGAGACAGGGCACGTTCTGGGTGTCCTATGAGCTCTGCAGAGCCCCTTTTCCTGGGTGTAACGCAGATGCCGTGGAAGAGGCTAGGACCTAGAAGCAGCTGAAGCAGCCATGGCCTTTTTGCATGTTGTTTTTCTGGTTTGGACAAGAAGTGTCTAAAGGGTTATTCCATCTTGATTTAAGCACTAGCTGCCTAATACTTTAGCTAGCTTTGCACAAGGGTTTGGGATCTGTTACGTACTTGTAGCCCCCATTCTCAGGCTTGCACCAAGTGTCTGCAGTAAAATAGAAAGCCTCTGAATGGCAGCAGGTAGAGTATGGTTCATTATGATCATCCCTGTAATTTTTGGGATGATCACAGGTATTTTTTCGTGTGTGTGAAACAAGCATAATAGAGGTAGACGGACCATATTCTTCCTCTAGCATGCTTATCACTATAATAACTAAACCATCTGTGCAGCTCCAGTCTAAATCTGAGCTGATTTAAAACAAACATAAAAATGACATCCCAATGTCACTTGTGGTTGAGGCAGAATAAATATCTTTTTCATGAGATACTGTTACTTTCAACATGCAGAACTTGTCTTTGCTTACTGCTGGCTGTGGATCTCCATTTCTGCAAGAGACTGCTGGGATCGGTGCACCAGGAGCTCTAGCAGAATTGCTTTGGCAGTTGCCAGTCTTTGCCTGAAGTCATTTAATGGCACTGCTCCAGCTCACTTGGCTTTCCTCGTGGAAGCGTATCAAAGATGATGCTATTTTCCACCTCTCAGTTGCTCTCGCCTCACAAACTGCAGCCTTGGGCAGTGTTACCCACATCGCTCGACCTCTTTTCAGTGTGGATTCTTAAGGGAGCTAATTTTCATACTTCTGCCTGATGGATGGTTTACACGAGCTGTTGAGAATATACACAGCTTGAGTAAGCATGTCTTTGGTTTGAAGACATCTCTTAGGTAAAATAAGCACTTACTTTTTTCCGTTTAGTGCTTCAAGCAAGATTACCAGTAGTTCTTCAGGTGGATGCCATTGCATTATTTATTTGGCAAAGTCAGTCCATGAAACCCATGCTATTTTCTCTAACGTTTTGTCCAAAAGAAACTGAAGAGTTAAATAAAGCCAGCAGGAGTTTGTGATAGATTTGAAGCTCTTCCAAGCTTACTGGTTGAGGGAGTCCTAAGGCGTAGTCGGGTATGTATGTATCTTTTAATTCAAGAGTTGAAATATGCCCTGTCTGTATGTGGTTTTTTCCAGCTGTTAGCACTGTAAATTGATTCTAAAAATTTTCTGAAGTTGGGCCTTGAAATTAAATTTTTTTTAAATCCTAGCAAGGAGGATATTTTGAATGTTAAGTTTAGGAATTATACATATAAACTCTTATTATCATTATATGCAAAAGGGTTTTTTTCTTTTTTTTTTTTTTCTGGTAGCTTCCTCTCAGTTTTGTTTCTTTGCAGTTGGAGTTGTTGAGATTACAAAGCAAAGTATTATTTGGGTAGCTGCTGGATTCTGAAAGTTAGTGTCTAAAGTCAATGATGTAAATATGTGCAGGTTTTTTAATTTAAAAACAAATCTTTCGTCTTCACCCTTTCTTCCACATTCCACTTTCTTCTGGTTAAAGGCTTTGATTTTGGCACCAGGGAAAGGAGCACAGGCTCAACTCTTCCTTCAGCTGCAGATCCAATGCAAGTTAAAGTTGAGGACTAGTAATAGGTTTCATTTTGCACTCTCTAATGTTTCCTCTTACAGCCCTGCTTGGCTCATTGACACTGAATAGCAAAAACAAGGAAAAAAACCTTTTCCAGGGGAAACCTTATCCACTGGAATAATATTGCAGAAAGAATCCAAGGACGAGGTAATGGATGAAGTAGTGAATGCTGTCCAGGGCTGCTAGAATAACAGTGCCGTGATGAGTAGCCCTCTGATGCTGTAAAATTGCAGTCTCCTGGAAGGTGGTGCTGGATCTCATAAAGTTGTCTTTCTGTTGGTTCTCAAAACTTTCGAGTGGCTGTAGGACAATATTTGGTAATTTAACATGGTAATTATTGGCTGTAGTGTCAGTCATAGGTATCTTTTTGGAGTTAGTGTCTCAGTCCTTTAGGACTGAAGATGGAGATTCAGCTGGTCAGATAGGTCTGCTGTGGAGTACATCTGCAGCTTTAACATGAAAAAGATAAATGTGCTATCCAGTTATTTTTCAGCTCGTATGGAGCAATTTCAGTGTATAAAGGTGTAAATGGGGATGACACGAAGGAAGAGAGTCATATTACAAGTGTTGCCTGAGTTGAGGCTTTTTTAACTTGCTCCTCATTTGTACATGTGCTCTTTTTCTTCCAGGTGCATACTGCCAAAACCAGTAATATAAAAATAAAAAAGTTATTCTTTGCTTACCACATAGGGAATAATCCCTACAGCAGGGAACAAAGTCTAGATCCGCAAAACCTAAACCCCGTTCTGAAAAGCTGAATTCAGTGTTTTCCCAGCAAGCGTCTGTGCTCTCCTGTAAGAGGGGCTGGCAGTACAGCCCTGAGTGTCACCGGGGGACCTGGTGGCGTAATGGCTGCATGCCATTTTAGATTGCTTCCCCATTTTCGTCTCTTGCTTTCCCTGCGACTGGCTCATTTTGTTCATAAAGCAGCTTGTAATTGAGTGTTTGACAAAGAAGTGTTTACAAGCAGTGCTTCTTGTGCATAACTGCCTAGCTGAGGGGAATAACAATTTGGGTCTGAATTTCAGCCCTCCTTTGTCACTGTCGTATCATCGTCGGTGGTGGTGCTGTCTCTGCTTAAAGAGAAAGATGGATTAAAATTGTTTCAGGGTATGGCACCGGAGTGGGGAATGCATGCTCTTTGAAGAAGCTTGTGACTGTTTCTTGTGGCCCATGCTCATTCTTTCTTTGTGTCTTGGTTTTGACCATACCAAGGTGTGTGCTAATTACCATGTGTGGTGATGTCTGGGTTTTCGGAGATGGAGTCTGCTAATTTAGGGGGAATTTTATTCCGGTCATATGAAATGTAAAGGTTGGCGTTTTGCCAGGTTTTAAGCCCTCTCTAGCCATCGTGTGGGGTGAGATGCTGTAGACTGTAGCTGTTCTAATCTGGGAACGTGGTTGGAGTTCAGTCTTCATGGGTTGAAACCTACAGTGCAGACGGGACCTGTGTTACCAAAATAAAAGTCTTGTTTAGCTATCGCTCAGAAAGAAAAGGATTGTAGGATCAAGCTTTTCAGTTCAGGCAGCATGTGGGTGTTTCAATTGTCCATGCCAAAACCCTTCTGCAAATTATGCCAACTGGGCAGGGTGTGGAGGGAACAGAAGCAATGAAGTTATGCATGAGTAAGGAACAGCTCAGGCTTTATTTAGAGCCATTATAGGTCATTTGCAAAGGGTACTCTTTCTTTTTTTTTTGGGGGGGGGGAGGTGTCTTTTAAAGGGGCTGCTCATTCCGTGTTTGCAGGAATTACCATGTTGAATCAGAAGTGATGGGAATTGGCGCATAGTGAATAAGCAAAGAGAATCCCAGGAATCGTCTACTAATAGCTGGAGGCACCTGGAGCTCCGGTCCGGCTCCAAGTTGCGGGGCTGAATAAGGCAGTTCCTATGAACATCAGTGCCAGTCTGTGACTAAAACCCGCATGTAGAGATGAAAATAAATCACAACATATGAAACGAGTCATGCAATTGGGCATGAGTAAGAGTGATACTCAGCCATTTTGGCTAATGAGATTAACTCCTTCCCTGCTGCTTGGGTGCAAGCAGGAAGTGATTTCTGTAGCAAGTCTGCTAGTATCAGGTCTGCTTTTCTGGGTATAGTCATTACTTAATGGTTGTCCTGGTCTGGGCTGGGATAGGGTTAATTTTCTTCCTAGCAGCTGGCATAGTGCTGTGTTTTGGATTTAGCATGAGAATAATGTGATAACACACTGATGTTTTCATTGTTGCTAAGCAGTGTTTATACTAAGTCAAGGACTTTTCAGCTTCCCATACTCTGCCAGAGAGGAGGTGCACAAGAAGCTGGGAGGGGGCACAGCCAGGACAGCTGACCCAAACTGGCTAAAGGGATATTCCATACCATGGGACATCATGCTCAGTACATAAACTGGGGGGAGTTGGCCGGGGGGCAGCGATTGCTGCTTGGGGACTGGCTGGGCGTCGGTCGGTGGGCGGTGAGCAGTTGCATCACTTGTTTCTACCCCCCACCCCCCACCCACCCCCGGTTTTGTGTTCTCCCCATTGTTTTACTTTTTCATTACAATATATGATTAGGATTATGATTATTATTATTTCAAGTATTCAAATGTTCTTATCTCAACCCACAAGTTTTCTCACTTTTACCCTTCCAATTCTCTCCCCCATTCCACCAAGGGAGAGTGAGCGAGCGGCTGTGTGAGGCTTAGTTGCTGGCTGGGGTTAAACCACAGCAATGGTCAATCCTGATCTGTTGAGCAAAAATAGATAAACAGTCATGGCTTTACTGACAAACTGGGAGTGGGGTAATGCGATGGCTACACTGCTGGGAGCATCTCTGAATTAGTGTTATGGCTTGTCAGAGTGCTTTGACCGTAGCAACATACTGAATTGTTAAATTCTTGTGTAAAGACGACCACACAACACTCACATCCAGAGTGCCTTTTATTTGTCCTCATGCAAAATAGCTTTGCAGGTGTTTTGCTAAGACATCTTCCCAATCCCCTTAGCCTTGTTCTGAATCATCCTCAGGCATTGAGTAGCTGCGTAAATAAACAGTATGTTTTTATATGCCTGTACAAATGCTGTTCTCTTACAGTCCTTTGCATCTAGATATTCCCTCCCTGTTTACCTGACTTGTCAAGAGCAGAGGGAGAAGAAAAATGTCTTTGTGACAGCTTTTTTTTTTTCCTTACAGTGAAGCAAAGGAATAAAGGGATTATTTTTTCCCCAGACAGTCTACCCACAGCAGCAGCACCAGGGACCTCTAGTAAATTGATCAAGGGACACATTTGACCTTAGGGCTGCTTGTTAGAGAACAGTGTTATAGGCACGTTGTAATAGCAGATGTAATAAAGTCTACATTGTCCCAGAGAAAAAAAAAATGTTTTGTGGTTTGGGTTTTTTTTTGGTTTGGGGTTTTTTTTCTGTGTGTGTGCGTGTTATTTAGTAGGAACTGAACTGTCGTCTGGCAACCTTGGGTCACCTCAAACAGGCATAAGCCTAAGGCAAGGCCAAAGGCAGACGAGTTACAGAATAAGTTGTATGGGAACTTGACAAGTACCTGGTTGTTATTGTTTATTGAAACTGAGAGCACAGGGCAGAATTTGGTTTATGAAAAATTACTTCAATTGCAAAATGAAAAAGAAAGTGTGAGTCGTGTCAAGAAATTAGCAGTGATTTTCACTACAATTCAGTAGACCCTGAAGGCTTGCATTTCGGTAGCTCTGCCCTTAACTGGAAGAGGAGCATTCATGCATACTAGGCTTTTGGTCCTGAAGAGCTTGGAACAGCAGCTGTTGGATGCTCCTCAGAACCATCCTGCTGATGAGGGCTCGATTAGGAGGGTGCCGAAGTGGCAGCTCTTACAGACTTGTGAAGTCTTTTGGTAAGAGCCAGCTTTGTTTAAAAAAAGAGAGTAAGCTCTCTGCTACTCAAGTCTTGTAAACACAAATAAAAAAAGATGCTCTTACAAGAAATTACCACCACAAAGATTCAGTTAGTTGAGAGCCTAAATCCCAGTGACTTGTTGATACGATGTACTCCTCACTCACTTAAGTGTTTACATAAATCCCACTTACCAGTTTACTCTTATTTACATTTTTGTATTCTGATACCTCTTACAAGAATAAATGTGTTTCTTCTATTTTGATAGATCCAGGCAAATAAAATGTGAAGCTGTTGCAAGATGTATGTTGTGCTGCATTAATGAGACTCAAAATAAGATTTCTGATCAATTCAGAGGCTTCCTTCTGCGGCATCATGTGCTTATTTTCCTAATGGTTATTTTTTATTTATTTTGCCAGAATGTCTTTAACTTACATTGGTAATGACAGGAATTTCTACTGCTTCAGCTGTATTCATTTGCAGAATGTAGAAAACTGGGACTTTTTTGCAGTATTCAGCACCACGTGACTTATATTGATCAGGTATATCCTGCCATTCGAAGACCTATTGAGATGTACTGTAATTGCTTAAGCAGTATCTGCTAAAACAGCTTAGTCTGAAAGGCCTTTTTAGTTGTTCTGTGCAACAAAGGCTGTTAATACAACTACACAAATGAGAGCCCTTAGTTAATTCCTGGTTAAGTATTGACGTGCTTGTTGACTGGAAGCTTGTTCTGACAGAATTAGGATTTAATCAGTAAAAGTCAATCTTTTCTTTCTACCTATCAAAAAAATTAGCTGTTTCCAATGCTGAACTACATGTGTTAAAATAAAAGTTAAACAAGTGATATGATCTTTTTCACTATCAGATACTGGCTTTCACTTGGTAGTCACTCCATAAGGAATTAACTTCTGTGTGATATTTTTATTTCTGAGTTGAGTAGGAATCTTGATCTCTAGCACCATGTTAGTTAGTATCTGAGTTGGATTTTTTTCTGTTTCCAGACACGTAATTTTAAAACCCTTTTCCTCCTCCTCCTCCTCCTCCTCAAAAAATAACTCTTGTCTGGGAGAGGAGGAGAGGCTGTATTCTTGCCAATAGTGCTAACTGATGGAGTTGTTGAGCTTAAAGGATTTATGCTACCAAGTTCTGCCACTAGATTGCTGGGCAACAGGGTAAATTACTTGGCCATCCTTTGTGTGGGTGCTTATCTGTAACATGGAGATAATAGTTTTTACTTCCTTTTTAAAATGCTTGCAATATACAGAAGAAAAGTAGTAGGGGACATGATGATTATTTTATTACCATACAGGAAAATACAAGGCTGTTTTTTCAACCTAAAGAAGGGAGGGAGGAGGTCATTGCTGTAGGAGTCTTGGTCTTGCTAGCAAGATTTAAGGGACTGGTCTTAAGTTGTGGAACATCATACAGAGACTTGGCTAGATTTGGAAGTAGCGCTGCCACATCAGCTCAGAGCTGACTCAAAGCACGACAAACTGGTTTAGATGGAGGACATCAGACAAGTCACTCCATCCAAGCTAGTATTTCTGCATCATGCCATATGAATGTGCCACATCAGGTGCCCAGGATGGATGCCAGCTTCAGTTTCCAAGAGCTTGCTTAGAGGTGCTGAGCAATGTTCAATAATTCAATCCACCAAGAACCTTGCAGAAAGCTCCGGCAGTTGCTGAGGATGATCTAATGCTGTTACTAATCATCGTCTCATGATTGAGAACTAGGTGTGAATACTGAGGGTGTTTCCACAGTACAAACCCAGGGAAGGATCTTGATAGCAAACTCGCCAGGCCAGTTTTTCTTTTTCTTTTTCTTAATTATAAACCCTCCAAAGGTCTTCTGGGGTGAAGAGCTGGTTAGAAATACCGAGTGTATAATTTTGTGGTTTTCTGTCTTTAGTAACTGGCTTCTCAGGAAGCTTTAGGAAGGAATAGATCCAGTTATGTAAGCTTGAGAAAGGGCTCAGGTATCTGTTACTCTGAAATAGCCCCACTTGATTATGCAGCTTAGAGTGTGAGATGTACCTAAAGCTGACTGCAATGGGCTAAAAAGGGCTGTCAAAGCCCTGGCTTGCCAAGAAAAACACTTTCTGCAATTCAGTATGAATTCATCCCTTTCATTCTTCCCAGCAGTGGGATTTGTTTACGTACTGCCCTTAGCTCAGAGACCCAGACCTTCACCTCCACTGTGGTCTTCTGATCCTCCCTGGAGTGACTGCCTAGGAGACCTTCGCTTTTCCCTCACTGACCTCAGGTGGGAAGAGGCAAAAGGACTTGTTAGGGTCCAGCTAGGTGTGAGGGTGGTAGATCTGTGCTTCAGGGAGTTTGGCGTCCAAAAGATTTTCCCTAACAGGAGATGGGAGGGGAATAGCAGCTGCCAGTGAGTTGTGTTGGCACCTCCAGTGTTGGTGGGTTACATTCTGTTTTCTGAAACTAACTGGAGAATATTCCAAATTCCTAAAATCCTGCCTGCCCAGCAAAATCGGGGGGGAGTGTGGCATTACTAGTCATGTGAATGATTGCTTAATTTAGCAAAAAGTCATGAATATTCAGTGGCATAGGCTTCAGCAGAGAGGAGGAACAGGAATGTAAGCCCCCAGGGATCCAAGGTTGTTAACCTCTGCTGCCTTGGGCTCTACTGCTCTGTCTGTGTGCTACCTGGAAGGAAATCATTGCAGGTGCATTCATCCATGCCACAACTGAACCTTCGTTTTGTTTTATAGATGTTCCCTTGGAGCTGCTCATGTGGAAGGGGGACAGTTGGGCTTTGTGTGAATGCGAATGCATGTGCATGTCTGTCAAGTTTACTCTCGCAGCTTAACCATAATTCATTACATAAAGCCTGTTTGTCACGCATGACTTTAAATATCCACAGGCCAGTCTCATGTAATAATTCCAATGTCGATTTCAAATACAGCGAGGTGTAGGGACTGCAGTTTACCGAAGATCTAAGCACAGAGGGCGAATGTGGCTTATGATGGGAATCTTGCTTCTAACCCAGCGCTGTAGCTGCCTTGATTGAAGCACCAGGAGGTCAAGTGACTTGTCAAAGGTTGCACAGTGAGGGAGCAACTCCACTGACATTTGATACCGGGAGCCTTCTGTTTCCCAGTCTGCTGCTGATTTACACTTTCATCCTCCAGTACACATAACTGCTGCTTGAATTAAGCTGTGACACATCTTCGCATCAGTGTAAAATTATTTCAAGTTAGACCTTGCAAAGGGAATATCATTCCTTACGCAAACTCTGCGTAGGTTTAGTCCATTCCCACCTGGTTTGTATGCTAGTTCAGCACCACTGACTAATAAATTACAATTATTGAGGTATCAATTCATCATGTCGCGGCGATGGTGTTGCCTGTTCCACTGCATTGACCGAAGCCCTTTGCTAGCCAGCTAATGTACTGCGGTTTTACTCTTTCTTGTCCCGTAATGATGGGATCCCTTGTACCAATTTGAATCCTATTAGACAGCAATTAATTTCTCCCTACTCCAAACGGAGGCCGAGTTGAGCTTACCACAGGGATATATCAAAAGGGTGAAGTGCTAAGAAAGAACTCAGCCTAAGCAATTTTTTAATCTGTGCCTCATGTTCCCCATCTCCCCTGATTGCAGTAATTAGCAAACCAAATTCATTACTTTGGGAGCACCAATGTGAGCAAGGGAGGAGAAGAATATAACTGGATGATTTAAGAATGAATATCAGAAAGGGGAACAGTTGCAGAAAGTTGGACTTGTGGGGAGGGCTATCTGCCTTTAGATAGAAAAGGTTTGTATATGCGCTGCAGTGGGACGTTCTGCTGTAAGACTCAGTGAGCTGGCTTTGTTTCACAGTGAGTCATTTAATGCATGGAAAGTCCTGCTACAGGATCCAGTTCAAGCTTTGCTTTGATGTTCTTGGTACAAGAGCACCTGGGCAAGGTTAGTGCTATGTTATGACGGTTCTTTAACCAGCAGCACAGGTGCAGGCGTAGCCTAATGGGCTCAGTTATCCTTAGACCAGGTGCATTGCAAACTCCTTTCCGATAGGGAAATACTCAGGGCCTTGGGAGTTAGTGTAAATGTTCTTCCTAAGCTCTGACTCTATAAACATCCTGAGAATGCCAACGCACAGTGCAGTCACCTAGAGTATAGTAAAAAGTAAAGTTGCTCCTCTGAGGAAAACTGAAAAAACCAGCTTGGGGCGAGAGCCCACATCTGCCCTTCTTGCTTGTCAGTGCAGTGCTTGAGCTGTGCTTTCAATGCTAGAAAAGTATTTAAATGTCAGCATGCAGCCATAAAACAATAGTTTTGTTTTATGATTTAAGCTCAGATTTCAGAGAAGAAGGAACTTGACTGCACCATCACAATGCGGTTTCTACTGGATAAATTGATCCTTGGAGGCAAACAAGATTAATACTAGGAGGAGACAGATTTAGAATTTGCCCTTCTCTGTGGTTTCTATAAACTGAGGAATACTTCTGGGCTCTTTGTTGCTCTAGCAATTTTCTCTCTGTTGGATGATGACCCTTTCAATAAGTGGTCATCCACATTGAATTTTTCTGACTCAGAGCTTAAAAACCGGGGTTTTTTATTGACTATAGAATTCCCATACTGTAGCTTGACCTCGCTGTCGGCTTTCTTCGGCGACTATAGATTTCAGCTAATGCCAAAAGAAACCATTCACCTTTTAAGCTTGCTTTTCCCTGACTCATAATCTACATCTGAGCGAAATATAAAGTATTGGTTATCTCTTATCTGCAAAGCTTCAGTAAGCTCTGGGCTACATGTGCTCTACCCAACAGCTGTAACGCTGCTCTGCCAGGCACTCGGGAGCTGCCACGCCGCTTCCCTGAGAGAGGCAGTTTTGGGGGTGGGCAGTTTTTAAGACAAAGTGGGCATATTGCTTTACTTTTTCTTTACTTACCTTTATTTTTACTTCTAGCCTGTTATGGCCTATAGGGATCTATTCCTTGCAGTAGGTAGTGCAAGAGATTTAATCAGATTTGCTTGTTGTTATACATTTGGATACACGATCACATGTATGATTAAAAAAATAAATAATCAGTTACAGTCCTTCTGCTCACGCAGACTTCTGAAGTAGCTGAGACTATTTCAAGACGAAGGTGATACTAGCTGTCCGCACACGCCAGGCACATTTAGAAGTTGCATTTTGTATTAGCAAGAAGCTAATCAGTGTTTGCAGGGTGTTTGGGGGTGTATTTTTTTTTGCTTACCCTTACATATTGCTTCTCGTGAGCTATACTTGAGTATTAAAATGAGTTCAAGCCACTAAAACGAGCACATGGTGGGTTCTTGAGAGCCAAGCTGGGGCATACTTTCAGACCCTGTTTTGCAAGAGCACTCTCCTTGAGGAGAGAAGCCCATGTTAGTTATACTTGCAGAATATTTTATATTTGCATGTATGCTTTGAAAAGTTACTGCCTTTCATTAACTTATGCTTGCTGTCACATATTACAGTATGAACCTCCTCGGTGCAGTAAAACCTTCAGAAAAAAGAATGGATAGAAACTCAATGTAAATCCAAACAAGGAAAAAAACCTGTTACATATTATTTAGAATTTGCATTTGAAATCTCATGTTATATTTGTTCCAATTTTTTGTTGGGCTTTCATTGAGAATTTACGGCTCTCTGGGGATATTAGCACAGAAAAGTTACTTGAGGTTATGTATAAAGGAGAAGGCATGAAGGAGGGGGGAGAAAATTTGCTGATGCAAATTTAGAAAGCTTCTACTAAACTATAATTCTAGCATTTAGTTTGCTAAGTTGAAATGGTTTTATCTCTAATTTTGAGGCGGGTGCTCTGAACGCCGTGTGCTGATTTTCTCCTTAAATTAAAGTCACTTTGTTCTACTGCATAGATTTACTGTGTCTTACTACTGTAAGTAAGTGGCTAAAATAATACCTCTAAACAAGGCTTTTTGAAATGACTGAAAGTTGATGTTTGTGTAGTTGTGGTTTTGGGGTCTTTCCACTGGAAAGAAATGTTTCATCCCTAATTTATACTACATAAAAATCCCCTTTAGGTACTAACAGAATCGTAAAAGGAAGAAGGGCAGTTTCTTGATGACACTGCTCGAGTGGGGTACAAAAGGCATGGGTCATCTAGAGATCCACGTATGACCTTCACCAGGTTATTTAAGGCACTTTGCTCCTTACTATTTTGTGTCTAAAACCAGGTGTAATGTCTTCCTATTGCACACAGAAGTTGCAAGAGTGACATTTTGTGACCATTAGGTCACTCTAGTATTGATGAGGGGCTTGGATAGCATATAATGGAAACCATTCTAACCTTTCATGTGCTAGTAGCAGTAATTTGACTTTCAAAGACTCCTTCAGAACAGATCTAATATAAAGCTATTAAATTTATATCTCAGATTAAAAAAAAGTAAGTGCTCTTGATTTTGGGTCAAGGGTACAAATGGCAGTCTCTGGACCCCATCAAAACGTTACAAAGTCAAGCTTGAAAAAAACGAAGGTTTCAAGAGTATCTTGCTAGAAATGTTTGTGTGGGGATTTCACACTGGGCTTCTGCTTTGAATTACTCAGTGCTGGAACAGTACTGGTTAGCAAAGGAGAGGTGGTGACTTTACAGCTGTGTACATGGGCTGAATGCAGCCTGCAAGAAGTGTAGGGATTTTTGTCTGTACTTGAAAGATATCTCTGGATGATGGATCCCCTGATTTACTCTTTTAAAAAAAAAAATAATGCAGGGGAATTAGGTCCGTCAGCCTAACGTGCACTGAACTGTGCCCTCTTCAGCAAGCAGTACTTCTTGGGAAGGAAGAGCAGCGCGGCACAGATAAGCACATTGAGATGAAGCTCCGGGGAAGCAGTGCACGGCCAGGTCTCTGTCACGGTTCTGGGCTTTGCATGACATATTTCCCTGCCTTGGCTCTATATCTGCCACCTTCTCCCCCTTCTGAGAATTGCTTTGCCTTACGAGCTGCCCCAGTGACTTCAGTGAGTATGTGAGTCCGACTCCGTGAGCCAGCTTGCAGTCAGAGGAGTTATTTTTACAGTTTACGTTACTGGAGGATCTGGCCTGTGTTCCCCTCTTTGCAGCTATGCCTTCCCATGCTTTGCCGGGGATGTGAAACGTAGAACGCTTCCTAATGTGTACTCGACAGTTTTTGCCTGTATCTCTCTGGTTGGACAGGGTGCGGGGCTTGTGTGCAGTGATTGCTGACCTTTTGAAATGTTTGGCTCTTCCAATTGCTTGGTTTTTTTATAAATATTAAATCTCTACATAAATGATCTTGTACAGCTTCTACAAAGCGTAGAAGAGGAGCGGTTAAATTGAAAATGAGGTATATTGGACTTCAGAGCACGAAGATAAATACATATTTAAGTTGAAGTTTAAATGAATAGTTCCTGTGGGTATGTACTAGTGGGTTCAGAGAGTAATTTTTTTTTTAACCTTAATGTATTCCATTTTAGCTGTGCAGATCTAGTTAGTGTTAGCAGCACCAAAAGGACTGTGGCTCTATCAGTTGTGTAGGCAAACTGTGGAAGGCAGAAGGAAACCAGATTCAGTGTTGTTCTGGTCTTTTTCCCCATTTGTCATTAAGTTTCATTCATCTAAGTCCTGTCAGCTTGCTGAAGTTTTCCGTTGGTGGCCTGGCCAAGGAGGCTGTTCTGAATGTTGTGTAAAATTGGGACATCAGTGTGAAGGGTGGGCTTTCCAAATATACTGCAAGGAAGTAAAACTTGGGGTTTTTTATTTGTGTGGTGTGTTTTTTGTTTTGTTTTGGTTTGGGTTTTTTTTTTTAACTTCTCCTGAGCTACTGGATCTTGGATAAGTGATGCATGAAGAACATAAGTGATAGCCCAACTTGTTTTGTCTTCAGGTTTTATTGCTAATGCATCTTCAAAGGATGTGACCATCTCCTTTTGTTCCTTTGCAGCTTGACATGTCCAATTTCGTTTCTTACAGAAGTAATAGACTTTGCGTAGATCCATTTGCGCTCTTCTAAGGGGCCCTGTTTGGAAATTTTTCAAGAATACTGCTGGGTACTTTTACAGTAACACACACCTTGTGAATATCCTCAAAGTGCAGAGGTATTTTCAGGTCAAAGACAGCTTAAAAAAGTAAAAAGACCATTATATCATGTAAGAATCAATTGATTATGATTGCTGCATTACTGTAACATCAATCACAACCATTTGCAAGTCAGCACAATTGTGTAGCTATAACAAAAATGGGAGTTAGGCCCATGGCTTTTGAGAATTCCAGTGTCTTTGTTTTGTAAGCAGTCATAAACTGTCTTAAAAAGACAAACCAATGAATAATTTAGGTTTTGATATACAGATAAGGAACAGAAGTCCTGTACGCTGATTGTTCAGAATTACCAAACCTGACGTTCAGAATCATAATATTGCCCTGAAAATAGATGATACTTCAACATAAAATTTTTAAATCTTCATACTTACCCTTTAGGTAAGTATCTTTCAACTCCTGCAGTTATGAGGGCTGCTAAAAATGCTTTATTAAAGGAAGAAAATTTAGATTTTCAGATCACATGACTCCAGGGGATTGAATTTGAGAAAAATCTACTAAATATCAGAAGACTGCCAACTCTCTTGAGTTAATGAATGTGTTCTCCCATCACAATGGTTGTGCTTCATTTTGCATTATAATGTTGTCTAACAGCAAGTGGCACTTCTGATTCTTTTGTAATTTCCAAGCAAAATGCTGTTTGCAAAATAAACATGCTGAGAGTTTCCTATAGCTAATGTCATCAGCAAAAGTGAACTGCATAGCTAGGTCAGTCCTTCGGTGGAATAGAGATGGGTAGGTTCTCTTAGTTACTGCACAGATGTGAGCCCCAAATTGTTTTCTTCCTTCCTTAAGCTTGAGCACACTGCAGCTGTGCTGTGTCAATTTATCGCTGTGCGGTGGAGAATGAAGCAAAACCTCTTCCTACTTTTGCTGCTTTTCAACAGAGTTGACAGTAAGACAAAGCAGAATTGCTGTGCTGCTGTTGCTAGAGCACTTCTCTGGTGGAATGGCCTGAGGACTGCTACCACATGACATGGTTTGAGCACCGGCTCGGGACAGATCTTGTAAATGGAATTGAACATTCCTCCTTTGTATCAACTCTCTGTAGGGAAGGGAGGGCTAAAAAAAAGAAAGGTTTACTTAACCCTAATGCTGTGTGGACTAATATATTATATAATTAGAATAATAATATAATTAATAATATAATATGAATGTATCTTACTGTAAAATATAATAAATGGGAGGCAGTGATGCAGAGACGTGGAGAAGACATGCCAGGTCACTTAATGCTAGACCAGCTCAGGCCAGAAATTCATGTAGCTGTAGCAGTGAAGCTTATATAGCTATGGGCCAACTTAATTGGGATGTGATCACAGTTTTATTTGGCCAAGATTGAGTTTCTTGTTCAGAGAAGCCTTCAACATTTAAGGGAAAGTGTCATTAATGAGCATGCTTGCTCTCACCTCTTCACACATGCTGTGAAGTTTGTCTGCCTTGTGTTCATGAAATACTTCCTTGCATTAGATGAAAAGCTTGGAGCTTGAGTGCAGTACACAATTGTTGGTAATAACCAACTAGCTGCAAAATTTACCTTTTGTTATGGATTTCTTAGAATTATTATTGCAGTGCTGCAGATGGGAAAACTGAAGGCAGGCTTGTGATGAATGTGGGATTAGTTGTGGGCATCCAACAAGGAAACGGGAGGATTAGAAGCAGAGTCTAGGTCCCCTATATTCTGTTACTCCATTTCCTCACTGTTATTAAGCCTGCATTACAAGTGGAGATAACTTTCAAGAGGGAAACCACGGGAGAGCGGTCAGCCACATAGTGGTATTTGAGTTTGTTCCTACACATGGGTGATAACTGCTGGTAGTTAGATAGCACTGTAGGAAAACTGCGGGTAAATGTTGATTCATGTTTTTAAGGGTATCCCCCGTGTGAGCGGGGGAGGTACTGAAGTTGTCTCTGTGCATGTGTGTAGGAAGGATATTAAAGATCCAACTTGTCAGGGTGTAAATTCATGACAGAATGAAGAAAAGGGAACGCCCAAAGTAGAGGCTCACGTTATGGTTAAATTCCCGTGGCGCATCGGTGAGACAACGAAGATGATGCAAACCTAATAGTGAGGTTGTGTGATGCAGAGGCACTAGAAAGGAAACCACAAAACCCTGCTCTCGGTGCAAATGAGAGCAGTAGTGGCAGTGAAGATTCATGTGTTTTGAGAAAGTTTCAGTCGCAGGCAGTGTGGAGGGAGTCTTGTCGACGGGTCAGGATGCTGGACCTGGCGGGCTGTTGGTAAAATTGATCTAAAACACGGTAACGAACTGTCTTAAAAATTTGCATGTAATCTGCTGAACTTTCTTGGAACAGAAGTTGTAGAAAGAAAAGGGAACTAGGACAAAAAACTAGTTAGCAGCTGTCAGCAAACCCTGACAGAGTGGTGCTTATATTTTAGGCTTCTGTTGTTCCTGTAGAGCACATGCCCATGCACATCACCAGCACATCCCACTTGGAAAGAGCAAATGGCCCAGGCACTCCTGTGTGCAGCATCTGCCATTGGCATGCAACCGCTCCACGGTATCTTTTGGTGACTTAACTAAATATTTATGGCACAAACCACAAGCCATCCAAGCCAGTCAGACCCAGTCTGGAAGAGCTGAAAATACGACAGCATGAGTAAGTACCATTTGAGAGTATCAAAGAGCTATAATAATGTGGATAGCATTACATTAGAAAACCAAGGTGGGAGGATTACATGAAAGCAAAACACACAGACAGGCCCCAAGGGGAGACCATCCACCACAAAGGATAATTTCCTACAGGATTCAGACCCAAGAGCGCATTCCTCTGAGGCTGCTTTAAAGCATCCAGGCAAGACATCTAAAGAGAGAGAAAAATTCATAATGCTTTTTTTAAACAACTGTGTGTAGCTGGATCAGATGCAGTGGTGCCTGGTCTGCAGACCTAGCCTTTCGTCTGGACTCCTACATGTTTTCCTCCCTGTGATCTCCATCTCAACCTAAGAAGGATGGTTTTCTTTTTTTTTTCCTTCAGGGAGAGAAGAGGGGAAACATCTTTCATCTGTGTTTTGGTTTTGCTTTTGCTATGTAGGCAGTGCTGCAGTCAGATCCAGGGTGTTCCCTGGGAATTGCTTTGACTTTGCAGGACAGCATGGCAGTGTTATCGCGGCTTTTGCCGCAAAACTGGAAGGCTTTTCAAAGTGCGTTCAGCACTTAGCACTTAATCCTGGTGGTTGACAGACCCAAATTCAATAACTAGTATTTTTTATCTTCTCCCTGCCCCCCAGGTTAGCTGTCTTGAATAGATGCTGTTTACAACCCTTTCCCCCAGACATCATTTGGAGTAACTGAATCCCACACAAACTTGTATATGTGCCTATACATGTAGCATATGTATACATTAACACAAAGGATAATGTATAGTCTTGGACATGGCAGGTTTAGACTCTTTGCAAAGCTGTTACGCTGCTTTGCCCTTTAGGGTTTGTGTGAAGGACCAGGAGGGGAATGCTAGCTGGATTTTCTCAATTTTTTCCCCCTAGTCCATGATGGAAAGGCAGCAGGACCGTGGCATTCAGAGGTGCTGCTGTTACAGACGCAGTGCCGTGGCAGGAGTGGAAGGAGGTTTGTGGGGGGGGGTGGGGGGTGGCATGGGTTTCTCTCATGTCAGCAGAAGACAGCAGGATCTGTGTGCGTGGGTTTCTGTGCAGAGAAAAGCTGTAGTGCAGTTTGTCATTTCAGCTTCAGGCCTCTGGGAACAGAGAGACTTTTATTATGGGGAATGTGCTGGGGAAGGAGCAACAGCATTTAAAAAAAAAAAAAAAGTCTAGTCCCTCTGTGTGACAGTAAAATATTCAGAGAAATATGTGCTCTTTATGCAGTAGGCATCCTGAAACAAGGCATTGGCACCTCTATAATACAGAAACAAGCAAGATGTTTGGAAAAGACAGATAGACAGCTGGTTTGTGCCCAACTTGTGGTTGTACGTAATCCATCACTGCCAGGCCTGAAAACAAGCAGGAGCTCACAGGCACTGACTTCCTGGCACCGTGTCTGTTCAGCAAAAGCTCAGTGGTGGCACGAAGCTTTTCAGGGCTGTAGAGAGATGCAAACAATCCCTTCATTCTCCCTTTGCTGGGGAAGCTGTTGGTAGGTGGGAGCAGCTGAAGTCTTTGGGCTGCTGCAATCCTGCAAGAGCTGGAAGTCAGATACATTTTTCCTTGTGATAAATCAGCACCCGCGCACTGGCCGGCTGGTTGGATAATCAATGTTTTAAGGGAAAAGGCAAATGAAGCAGGCGGATTGGGCTTAGGGGAGGAGGTTGTATTAAAAGGTTTGCCCAAAACTGTTTTGCCGTTCTTGCACAGTTTCTTTGCTAGCTTTTTTTTGTTAGTATTATTATTATTCCAGAAGCCTATAATGTGATAAAAATTCCTTCTGGCCAATATTGATAGTTCCTGCTGCGCCCTCAGTGGTGATGACGGAGCAGTTTATGGGACCATGCAGTCAAGAGCTATGTCTGCATAAAAATATCCATCTTTTTGCCATGAGTCTTCAGACCAGTTTGCTTCTTGTTACCTCATTTGTCTGAATTACAGAATTTAGGTACGACCACCAAGCTTTCTCATAGCTTATGTGGAGGCCATAGCTGAAAAATGATAGTTCAGATACTCTTAGTCATGTGGGGGGTGTGGGTGTGTGTACTAGATAGAATTGGTGGCTGTGAGGATTTTCTGGGTTGTTTTTTGTTTTTATAAGGACTATAATACAGCCCGTAGTGCCGCGTGGTTCAGAGCATGCTGAAGGCAGTAGAAAGGTGCCTGTGGACTATGGAGGATTTGGAATCCAGCCAAATGTCATTTTATTGCAGAATTCATGTGTTTTTCTTAAAATCATTGCTACTGAATATATGTCCAGGCCTGCTAGTGATTAACAGCCAACAGGGAAATACCCTCTTTTCCCAATATTGTTAATGATTTACAAGCTGGTACTGATGTGGGGAGGCATTTCGGTGCCAGGCTTTACACAGAATAGGATTGGCATGTGATGTTAACTTCAAGTATCTGGTATCAACAGTTACAACAGTTTTGTACAACAATAGCAAAGAGGTTACAAAATAATGTAATTAAATATCCTATTACAAGCCCTAAAGACAAAGTATAGAACCATAGAAAGGGCCTAATTCCACATTTTTTCACTTTTGAGTCCAAACTTCAACTTTTGACACTGTACTTGTGATGCCTCATACAGTTCCTCTTGCTGCCTTGCATAGGCTGAATAATGTGCTCCCTCCCTGCAATATATGAATAAAATACTTGGGGAATTATTGTGTAAACTGGCTTAACTATTGACGTATTTGGGGTTCGCTCTTTGTTGTTTTGAAAAGCAACAGTCTCTGGGATTTGGGGTTTGATTTTCCCATAACCTTCCTCCCCAACGTACTATTACACAAATATTACACAATCCCAGTGATCTTCAGTGACTTTCTTGCATTTTATTTAAGCATGTTTATGATAGCTTCTCCTGGTTTGGAAACATGGTTGGTAATAACATACGTTCCAGTAAAACTTGACACAAACAAACAAGCGATTCTGCAAGAATTCCTACTCAAAAAAACATGGTAAAAATACAAAGCCTATGATACCGAGTCTTTTCCTTTGGCAGTAATTGTTCTGCTCTTTGTATTATCTTACACAACGTGACCACACCACCCGCTGCTCTGACTTTTGAAAAAACAAAACTGTTCATCCATGAGCCAAGAGGAACCAGAGTGATTCTAAATTACATAATTTGTAGAGGAAATTACTTGTTCGGTAGGTCTACTTACTACCGAACGAGCTTCTTTTCGTCTGCAGTGTGACATTGATCAACCTCTAGGAAATTTCTATTACCCACAGGTGTCCTCAGGGCTGTTGGTAGAAGCCGAAATGCCAGATGTGGATGCTGGTGGGTCCAAGTGCATGCTAGTGGACTCTGCTGAGTTCTTAGTCTCCAGGGCAGTGCCCTGGTAGGCACAGGATTTCATAGCAGGAAACCTGGGGACAGGACTCCTGGCATCTTTACTGCTCTAAAATAGGCTGCCTGGCCTTCAGTCGGCTACATGGTGCTGCCAACCTAAAAACCACATCCCAGCTGTATGCAAACGAAGCAGAATTATGGCAAAACTGCAGTGCTTGGTCTTCCCAGTGTTTTAACTTAGGACAGATGTGTGTATTAGTTGACTAAGACATCCTTTTTTTATTATTATTGCTTTTTATTTTAGCAGTTAAAAACATCTCAATTCCCAGGGCTTTTGCTGGAAAATTCTCCTACACACACTGTCTTATCACATGGCCTCCCTCATTCTCACTTTGCATGCACCGTGAAATGACAGTTTCCCGAAGGGGAATTCACCTTAACGGTTGCTAAGTTGTTTATTTCGCTGGGTCCCTAACAGCCCGCAATTTCCCTGCAGACAACTGGAGGGTTTAATTTGTGATGTCTCTGGTGGGCTGTGTCCTGCCTTTGTAGGGGACGGAGCATGTAATCTAATAGGTGGTTTGTTTGCTTTCCTCTCAAAGTGCTATAGTCATGTTTCTGTTGGAATACGTTTTCAGTTTTTGAGGATAATGAATGTTAACAAATCACTGGAAGTGAAAATAAAAATAGAGAAGAGAAGTAGGTGAGATACCACTGCAAGCTTGGCTTGTGCTTTGTGGATCTTTTTTTAATAGCAAAAAAAAGTGACATCAGCTCTGCTGCAGGCATGAATTAAAGATGAGAACTTAATAAAACTTGTTGGAGGGGAGAGGGAGGAAGGAAAGTAGAGCTAAAGCAACGATGTCTTTATTTTTAAGCAGACAGCACCACCTCTGCTTCAGCTTTTTGAGATGGTGATGGAGAATAACAAAAAGCAGCATCCGAAGTGGTCTGTGAATCAAAAGTGCCCTCTGCTGGGAAAATCCTGCATGAAGGAGCTTTTCCAGACAGCGTTTCCAGTTGATACCCAAAAGCTTAATTACCCTCTTTTGCTGGGGAAGAGGCTGGATATAATCCAGGATGCTCTCAGCAGTTGCCTTTGCCATTACATGCCCAGTAGGGACTGCAGTCTGAACATGTCACTGGGTATTGGTGGAGTCTGTGATTTCATTAGGGTTTGACATCACGTGTGTGTGGTTGCTCAGTCACTGGTCTGTTCGTTATGAACAGAAAACACGAATTTGCATTTGCAATATTGCCACATGAAAGATAAGAATCTGGGTGCGAATACTCTGCAGATAACATCACTCTTGGCAAAGAAACAAGTGATAAAAAGGGGATGGAGCTAGGAAGGGAACCTTTAGTAGCCCTGATTTAACTCTTCTTTGTTTGAATTTTCTTTTCATGAAAGATGCAGTGTCAATGCCAAGCTACATGTTTCTCCAGCGAGCCCTTGTTCTTCCTAGGCTCCAGACCTCGAGCACAGGCACCACGTGAGTCTGAACCTGCAAAAACACGTGATCTCTGCTGGTCAATCCCGTGGTTCCTGCTTTTATGTCTTCCTTCATCTCTTGCAAGGGACTATATAGAGCAGGCTTCAAGGGTGGAGAATGAAGGGCTATGGGGAATATATTGGTGTGAGTGACCATAAAATGTGTCAGGTGGTAAGTGCTCAGATGTTTTGCTACTGTAGGTATTGTGGGCTTCTGCAGGTTTCCAGCCTTCTTGCCAGCATGGCTCTTGCAAGGTTAGTTGCAACCTGGGCCTCCTTCAGATTCAGGAAGAGGCCAGGCTCTGTCTGCATGCAGGTCCCACGGCACAAACCCATTACTCTGCGAAATTAACTATTTGCAGGCAAAAATACAGCTTTTGCCAGTTAGATCCTTGCTGTAAGTTCAACTGCTGGCCTTCTCCAGCTAGATGTTGCTGTTCTGATCCCTCAGCCCAGTGCCTCTGAGGAGTACGTAGAAGCACAAGCAAGAAAATTCAACGAAGAACAATAAAAATCCACCTAAAAACATCGACTTCAGTGTATAAGGTGTCAGCTGTTTGGTTCTCTGTTCTAAGCATCTTTAGCAATTTCAGTGAAAAGGACTGTTTCTTATCTAATTAAAATAATTTATCTTTACATCTGGAACAGAAAGGAATTGATCTATCTTGTTATTTGTCATCACAAAAGACTTTTGAAAGACAAATAATCAGAGATATAAAAATAGCAGAAATCAGAGCAAATATATGAATTGATCTTAAAAATACAGTTAGCACTAGTGTGCTATTCATGCCCCTTGGGAAGAGAAGCTGCTGTACGATGCATCATGTTGATGTTATCTAGCAGCAAGGAGTGATATTGATGAATTCTGAAGGAAGAGCTGGCCCGGAAAGGAGGGAAATAATCCTTGTGGCTATGAAACAAGCTTGAAATCCTCAGGGATTTGTAACGGAAGCCTTTTTCCTCAAAGGAGCTGTAGAGCTAGTGTCCCAGGTTTCACTGTGCTGGCAATGGTTGACTTTGGCAGGCAGGAGTTTTTCCTCTAATTGTCCTTGAGAAGCCTTTGATTGTTCTGCCTGCGCTCGTGGGTGGGAAGGCAGCTTTATTTAAGGAGGAATAAATATTTATTCTCTTAGAGTGCTTGCCACAGCTGCTGCTTTGCAAAAAGATGGTGGTTTCAGTTAGAAGCGAGTCATGCAAACTCTGTGCTTTTATGAATTTGCACCTGCTGAGCTGTGGTTTGGGTTTGAATGAATCTAAAATCTCAGAGGTAAAGTTCACCAAAAGTGGTAAGTTTTGACTGTCTAAACCCAGTGATTTATTCATTCCTTTCTCCCAATACCGTGAAATTACCACCTAAAGCTCCTGCCTGCACTCTGAGTGGATTTCTTAGTAAATCTGGCGACGTTTCAGGTGTGCAGCAATCATTTGACCTGTTTTCAGATTTACTTCAGAAGAATTGCAGAGCTAAGTCTTGTGATCTGTAATATCTGTGAATGCAGACACAGAGGTTTTTGGTGCCTAATTCAAATAATTTATTGAATTGACAGGGTGATTTTTATCTGTTTCTATTTACAGCTGGAAATGATCATTTTGAACTATGTGAAATGCCTCTGTTCTGTGTAGAAAGCTGTTATCTCTGAAACCTACTGACAGTTAAACGTCATATTAACTGCTAGAGTGCATGGTGTGCTTGGTAAGATGGTGGACTTGAGTCAAATGAGGATTGTGCAGGAATTATTTACATTATACAGAAACTCTTAATGGCTTTTGGTTTCTTAGTTACTGGATGTCTGTTGGCTGTGATTGCTGCCCGTATGGACACTTAATGCTGTCAACAACTTTTGGATCCAGAAGTTCATGAAGTGTCTTTCTAGGAGTTGTAGGAATAGAGAAATGTACTGCAGACAAAACCTGAGTCCAAATGCCATCAGTGCAGGATTTCTGTAATTGGTTTCCTTCAGAAGTGGGGAATTTAAGTGGCTTTTTCATAGTTACCCTTTAATCCACTCAGTTTCTTTCTGCCTCTCCATGCATGCTTCCCTGAGGGTTTTTTTACTTCTAACATAGGTTTTACAGATTCAAGTCACCCCTTCCAGGCAGTGAACATGAATCAGAAAAGTGAGATTTAAAAAAAAAAAAAGCTGTGTATCATAATAATGTAATGCTTATTTCTAAGTAATATTTGGTGCATTCAGAAGGAAGAGTGACAATAATGTTTTCAGAGGGATTTGGTACTCAGTTCAGAGCCAGGATACAGTAATCTTGTATTGGAGAGGCTTATGCTGGACTGCTGAAAAAAGGCACCTGCTGCTGAAAGCCTCTCCGGCATGGTGTCCCGGGACCACACGTGCTCTTCCTCTTCCCTTGTGGAAACTTTCTGGATAGTTCCTGTTGGTGCATGCAAGATAGATGAGTCATGTCCGCCTTGCAAAGGGAAAAACACAGCAGCTGGCAGTGCCCAAGGGGCAATTTCTTCAGTTCTCCCCACCCCCCCCGGCAAAAAGCAGACCTTTAGCAGCTTAGCGCTCTCAATTGTAGGTTAATTGGGTGTGTGCTTGTGTGGGTGGCCTTGCATCAGGAGAGAGCAAAGGGGAGGTGATGGAGAGGAATGGCTTCGTCCAAACCACGTCAGAGGCTGCTGATGTTTCTGTACCGTAACAGAATTTGGTTTCTTAATGCACACTGGAGTTTCCTGAAGAGGTACAGGGAGTGCTTTTAATCACAGCACAGGCATCAAAGGGGAGATCTGCACCTGGTGATGGGAACATGCACAATTGAAAGTTTTTTTATAAAACAGATTTGTTTCCTGCAGCCTTCTCATCTGGAAAAGAAGCACATTGCTTTCTTAACACCTTAGTGAAAGGGAATACATTTCAAGGGATTGATCCATTCGTTCGGAGTACGTGTTTAGTTGACAAATCAAAGGAAACCCAGCTGAGAGAACTGCCTTGCAATCTCAGCATGGGTCTGACATGTGAAGCCAGATCTGTAAAATGACTCCTTTTGTTAATTTGTCTCATTAGCAAGATGGGGGGGGGAGGGGGGCTGTACATGATGCAGAGTGTTCCCTTTCTGTTGTTCCCCATGTTGGTGATCTTTAAATGTAAGAAACAAAATACCTTCCACATAAACAGTCCCCAAAGGCAGTTGTTCCACTTGTATTGCTCATCTTTGCACCTTACTCCCATATTTCTGCACGGAAAAACAACTGCTTGTCTCTTTGTCTGTGTAGAAAGTAACAGAACACAAAGCAACACTTTGTTGCTCTTTTGTCAGCATTTCAGCATGGGATTCCTCCACAGACTAAGTTTAATGTTTTCTTAAAAATCCTAAAATCTAAAGCAGGATGCGGTGCTGTCTCTGCCCCTCACCAGGGAAGCCAGGGCAGCCTGCAGCTTTGGGGTGTGCGCTTGCTGAGGTCAAACTTTCTTGTCTCTTCCTTCCAATGCTTTTCCTCTTTCCAGTTTCTGATTAAATGAGGCCATCCTGGTAGAAAGGAATGCCATGTACTCTTGGTGTGTCTGGTTTGTTTTTTTTAATTAAAAAAAAAAACAACTATTGAACTTTTTTCATATTTCAGTAGTACTTTTAAAAGGAAAATAAAAATTCATACAGCTGTCTTCATTATTTTGATCATGATTCTTTTCAAAGAGTTTTTTCTGATAAGACGTCCTGCTGTGTACATGGAGTTTAATAGTGTTTGGTCATTAAAAATAAACTTTAAGAGGAAGTTAAATTTTAGGAATTTCCTCTTATGGTGAAATAATAGGTTTTGCTTGCGGTAGAGCGTTGCAAATACCAGTGCTTTCCAGCGCCTCCTCGGTAGTTGTCACCCCAGGACATGTACATTGGTCTGCAGCAAAACATGCAGATGGGTAGGCAGAGGGAAGGGAGACTGAAATGTTTGGTTGCTTTGTTTGACACTGAGACGGTGAGATAGCATCCTGAAGTCTATGATGAAGATCTTTTTGGTTTGGACATGCAAAAAAGAGCAGAACAGAGGTCTTGCAAAACACACCGTCTCCTACTAAGCTGCACTTCTGTTTGCAGATACACTGCTCTGTCTCTATCCGCACTCCTGACCCTCTCTCCCTCCCTTGTGTCCTCCCATTGCCCTAAGTTCATGCCTGCTGAGTCCTAGCTCTGCTCCCTGGCTTCTTCTTTCTCAAGCATACTGCCCTTTGAGAAATGAAGCGTCTGATGAACATCAGAGGTGTGCCATCAACTAATCTGGATGAAGCCCCATCATCCAAACAATGTCAGTGGAACGGGAATTTGTGAGAGTGTCCTGGAGCTGTCATGTGCATAGAAAGCCTCATGTTTGGAGGAATGGTGATCATTTACCGGAAGAATCCTGGAAAGTGAAATGAAGAAAGCAGTAAATGTAACACTAAGTTTAAGCATGTTTGAGTGTGAAACCAATTAAGAAACTTACCTCAAGTTGTTTTCTAAGCATAACCTGAGACACAGTGTTTCTGGAGTACCGTTTTATGTATTGATATCTATATTGGTGAACATCTGCTTATTGACCTTGCCTGGCTGTAGGGCCTTGTTTGCTGTTGAACATGAAGTGCTGGTGAGAACCAGTCCAGCTGGTGATCTGCGTCTCCTGCTGGTTGAACTGGTATTTGCAAATGTTCAAGGATTAGTAGCGTTTTGATTTCTCCAGAGGGGAAAGCTGCTGCCTTGGACCTATAGCACACTGGTGAAGTGCTTAAGCGCACCTTCTCGGGCAGGATCCTCGCTGTCAGGGCATATTTAAAACAAGACACTTAAACCCTTCTAAAGCTGTTGATTATACAGAAACCTGAGCTCAAGAAAGCTATTAATATGCTAAACTAGACATTCTCTCACTTAATTTTAATGTGAATAACTTTATTTTAAATTGATGCTGGTAAGAATTGGGAAAAGCTTTCCGAGGGAAGTTTTTTCCTTGCTGTTAGAATAACCTTGTTTCAAGCTCCGCAATGAGATTTTGTGTGGCAGCTCCTCTTTGTTGGCAGGTTGCCCCAGGTGACTTATGGTTTGCGCACTCTTGTAAGCACTGTTAATTTATGAGGTTTCAGCGGTCAGACTGAGCTGCTAAGTGGGCTCTGAGCAGATAATGAGGTCAAGCAGGGAAGAGAGGGAAGAGTCCTGCAGGTTCCCACTTGGCATTTGTACCCAGGTTGCACATTTTATGGAGATTTTGTCCTAAAAGCAAAGTTACTGTAAAGTCATCATTTTGCAGAGGTGATTTGCAATATTTATCCAAACCTGAAAACAAACCTAGTTGTTCATGCTCAGTGCAGTGCCACTGTTGAGCTCACTGCTGTCATGCTGAAATGTATATTTGCTGGTGTTTGTTTTGGGTCATTTTGTGCTGCATTAGAATGAAGAAACTACTCAGATGCTGATCTGTCTTCTCTGAGGAGTTTTACAAGGTAAGTTGCACCATTATAAGGTGAAATAGCATTGTGGAATAGCACTGCTTAGAACATTTTATGAAGAAAGTGAATTAACGAAGCATAGGAAGGTGCAAAACTAGATGTAGAAGGAACATTATTGTCATGTATTCAGTAGTTGGAAAGCCTCAAAGACAATAGTTGGAGCAGTTTGCAAACAATTGTCTTCCATGTTTTACTCTAACCAGCTCCCTGACTTTGATCTTATAATAATCTTCACATTATAATTATCACAGAGGTCCCAGGTTACACAAGGAATTTTATATTGTTTCTGGGATTTGATCTATCCATTACATTCACTCTGAAAGTTTCAAATACAGTCATTCAGCATATGCAAGAAGGAAGGTAGCTATGAGTATCTCATGAGAGGCCCTCTTTTTGCATCTTGATACGGGTGCATGACCCTACACTCTTCAGAGTTGACAGGAGTGGAGCCTTTGGTGGATGTTAAGTCAAACCAAGAGTTTAAGGAAAGTCCCTCTCTTTCTGGCAGCGCACCAGCACTCCTATCAATTGAAGCTTTTCATGTAATGCTGAACTCTTGCAGAAGTTACTCTACTGTTTAGCTTTCAGGTGGTAATTCAGTGGAACAACTGAGTGTATAAATTTACGTGCTAATGTAGGATCAAGATCATCTTTAAATCTGCTCCCTGCAGGTCCAGATGCAAACAGAGTATCCTGCAAAGGGGAACTGGCAGCACTGGTTCTGGTCTACGGGCAGCTGCTGATTCATAGATGAATCAGAAGTTACTTGAAGAAGCTAGGTCTTGAAAGAATCTCTTTTTATTTCTGAAAGCATGATATGATTTTAAACAGCTGTCTTATTGACCCAAGCGAGTAAAACTTCTGTCTTTTTTAACAGACCGATGAGAACATGCCTATTCAGTAATACTGCAGATGGCAAATGTTTCTGTACTATGCAAAGTCTGTTGGGCGAAGGTGACCGTGGTAGTCATAAGATGTTTTCTGTAATAGCATACCATGGTTTCAAAATACGCTTTTACACTCCCTTGACGCTTATTTTTTTCAGCGCTTAGGGTTTCATTGACATTGTAGTGATAGCTTCGGTTGGATTTAATTTGCATACAGCATACTTGCTTAAAAAGGGGTACGTGGCTGAGTCTTTTGTTGCTTTTTGGCTGATGGGTCTTTCCTCCTGAGTTGCACAGAACAACGCTACTTTCAGCTGCAGCTCAGTGCACACGAAAGAAATTCAACTTTGCGCTATTTCACTTTCCATTAACTTCTTTCAGAGGGGGGGATTTGCATTGTGGCAACCTCCTGTTCTGTAAGTGCAAATACACCTGTAATAAATGGATCACGTTGTGACTGTGGGTCTTACCGAAGAAATATGCTGGATGATGCTATAATTTGTTTTTTTAAAACATGAATGAGTCCACACTGGGAGACAGGGCCATGGAAGTTGGCATGCCTGTGTGTGAGAGCTGAGTGGGGTAGGGGGAGGCCGTGGAGGTCTTGAAAGTGAAAAGAAGCTGCTCACGTTTGGTGTGATTAAGAACAGTTAACCTGGAGCAATTGAAGGGAAGGATGCTCAACTCAGAATGGGGAGGTAGCAGGGAGCTTTGCAGCAGCCCTGCAACAACAGGGGAGGTAAATGGCACTAACGTGGCTGTAGCGAAGGATGTGCAGCGCAGTCCTGGGCAAGCGCTTCATCTGTGTGGAAAGAAAAGAGATGTTAGTACAGTGAAGCAGCAACTGTTTTAAAAACACTGTGGTTATGGGAACACAATGTGGGTCTTAAGCTGAAAACAATACTCTGCTTGTGGACAGGCTGGTGCTGGAGTTCAGTGGCAAGGAGGGATGCAGAAGAGGAAGAAACATTATTTTAGCCATGGTGAACTCAAGACAGTTGCAAGGGACAGAGATTGAGGCATCCATCTGTGCATGGTCTCCACTGAAACATTAGCTGAATTTTGCTTGCAGGTGAAGTTACCCAGAGGCTGAAGTGGAGAAAAATACAGGAGTTAGAGAACAGCTTTGGGATGTTAGCACCGTGTTAGCAGTGCGCAGTACTCTGAGCCAGCTTTTGAGTCGTCCTTTTGGGTTTACAGGGGACACAGGTCTGCAGAAGCACAATTCAGCACTCTTGCTTACCTACCCAAGGCACGAATGTGTCTCTCGCCTTCTACCACAAGTGGTGGTTCAAGTGCCCCATTGAGCTCGGTGAGGAATGCAGCTCTCTCCTCTTCACCCACTCTGGGAAGAGCTTGGAGAACGGCTAATCGTGTGAACCACTTATTCCTGCAAGCCTGTCCTTAGGTCTGGGCAGCTGGGCATGTAAGAAAGTCTGTACTCTGTTTTGCCCAGGAACCTGCTTAAATAGAGTGGGAAAGGTTGTTTAAAAAAATTATAAATTAAAATATAAATATATATCTCTCTCTCTCTAAAAATAATTCACCCACCCTGCAAAACCCTTTACTGTCAGTGTTATTTATAGGTAGCGTTTCAGAACCCCCCCTTAGGAGGTGGGAGCTGATGACACTAAGGAAATTGCAGCCTATTGCAGGATTTTTTGCTTGTTTACATTGAACTACTGATGCCTAGACAATAGAGGGAGGAAGCTTAGCTATCGCCAGCTGAAGTCATAGTGCTTGTTAATACCAGGTTTTGGATATTAAAGCATGTATCACCAAAGTAAAAATGTGGCAACCTTGTTCTGTTTGCCTCGTTTGTTGGCAGTTGCTAAATGTTAGTCATAGGCTACTACAGCAGTAAACTCAGAAGAGAGTTCCTTCTTTCTGAAAGTATAACCACTTTCTACAACCTTCATAAGTTTTAATTAAAAAGAGCATGTAATGATTTTGGGATTGAATCCAATTTTATATGCTGTTTAAATCGAGAAATAAAATTATTTCCATCAGGCTTTTAGTTCAAGGTTTGTAACTGCTGGATCGTTTCCTTTTTCATCAGTTTCTGAGTTTTAAAATGGCTTATGAACTTTAGTGAAATCATTTAGAAATGGATTTCATGTGGAATAGTTAATAAATGAATAGCACAGCCATGTAGTGATGAGAGTCTTGTTTGCATCTCAAGCAGCACAAATTTAAATAAAACACGGGGCTTTGCATAACAGCATTTGGTTTTAATGTCAGCAGTGTTTTTCAAGCCACCTCCAATATCCTTCATTTTTCACAGGGATATCTTTGGCAGCAAGGAGGCTTTTCAGGGGCTGATTTGAGGTACATAATTGGAGCAGTAAGACTACACACAAAATGTCACTTAATGGATGAGGCTCGTTTAATTGTAGGCAGCTCAGAAATAACCCAAGAAACACTTCACTGGTAGCTAATGCAGAGGTGTAATTAGACTTCTACATAAGTGTAATTAGGCTGATTGCACAGAAAGAAGGAGAGTTCATAAGGTTTTTTAAATGTGTGCAGTCATTTTGTCTCAACTGTCTTGTCCGTAAGCTTCTGCCGTATTTGTGTTGGACTTAAATAAATAAGTACATTGCTCTTTAGCTAGCAGTTACCTGTAATCTTCTGTCCTTCCATGGCGGGTTTTTTTGTTGGTTGGTTGTTTTTAAGTAGAGCTCAATCACAGCCTTGCCCAAGCCAGGGTGAGGCTGTGCCCTGCATTCAGCTGTGGGCCTTTATAAATAGGGTGGGTGTAGAGACTCCTAAGAAGGGGGGGGGGAAGCTGCATATCTTTTAGGCAATGTCCTAATGAGTCAGTGGTATTTCTGAGAGTAGGTGGCACCCTGCTTATTTTCTAGCTTGATTTTTCTATGGGAATTTGCCTCGTGCAATCATGTGTATGTGATTTCCACCCCCACCCCCCCACCCCCCGCAGCACCTTTTAAGTTGGCTGACTTAAACCAGGTGGGGAAAGTTTGATAGACCTCTTAAAAATGACATGTAAATAAGTATCTGAGAGTTAGAGAGAGATCCTGTATTTGATCCCCATAAGAAACCCTGTGCATACGAAAGTCTGCAGCATAGGTTCACCGGCATTTTCAAGGGGAGAGACACGTCTGAGCTGATGCTTCAGCTTTCCCAATGAAGAGCAGCTTCAGCTGGAGCTTGTGCCACCTGGTAAAGTTACTCTGCAACAAATGGTTAAGGAGCAGAACACTGGTCCATACGACAGTAGGCTTCGTTGGATCTGGGGCTCAGCATGAGCACTAGGAAACCTGAATATGGGTGAAGGAGGAGTTCCTGTCAGCTTCTTATCCCCACGTAAGTTGCAAATTCCGGCTCAGTTTACCATGTAGTTACTTCCTAACCTGAAACCAGTCACTGCAGGCACTGAAACTGCAGCTGAATGTGGTTCAGCTCAGGCCTACACACAAACCAGGGGGACTTCTTAGATCAGAATAAAGGTATGTGTGATGCCACCAAGCTCCCCGGGCACGGCTGCCTCACTGAGGACAAATCATTTGCTTCAATGCATTGCCACTGGTCTTTGATTTTGCTTTTGTGGGGGATACGAGTAAAATGAGTGAAAAATCAGTACTTCCAGCTCTTTTTCTGGAAAATGTTCATAGTGCTATTTTGCCTTCCTTTTACACTTATTGAGGAACATGCTGTCCAGCTGAATTGAGTAGATGTCAATCATTCCCTTACTAGTTATTTATCCAGTATACCTCATGGAAGCCTAAACTAATACAATCCCTAGCTGGATAATAGTATAGATTCAGAGAGTGTAAATTTGTTCCTTATTTTCTTCTAGTAACATTAACTTAAGTACATTTTTTAACAATATTTTATTCTAATGTCCTACAAATAGCAAATAGAGGATGTAGAAAAAATTATCTATTTCCATCTTTGTTTTTTCTTTCAAATTTTTGAAATAACCATAAATATTGCTTGTGTGTGTATATATATGCATGGTTTATGTGTATATGTATATACATGTATATATGCCTTTTAAAATATCTATTTAAATGTTCTCGGAGCTATTCATGTATTTTTATCTCGTACGGTCCTGGTATAAAAGTGCATCAACACAGGGAGGCAAATGTAAAATATCAACCCGGTTCCCCCTGCAATGCTGACACTTCATTCTTTGCTGTCAGAAAATCACCTTTTGGCAAGCTGTACAACGGGAGGGAGGTTATTTAAAAGATTAGCACTTGTATGGAAACCTCTTTATTTGCTTTGAAATGCTTCCCGCATTAATAATTTTCTTGCAGTTATCATCTTTAGATGGAGTTGTTCCCTGGGAGTAGATTGCTGTACATACTCCATACAGCACTGAGATAAGATAGCTTCTGGTTTTACCAGCCTATTTTTTGAGAAATGCTGTCTAGAATTTTTCTACATTTGTTTAAGTAGTGGTAACGAAAAGGAGAATGTTTGCAGTAATCAATAGTTGTTGCCAGTTGTGAGCATATAAAAACCCAGAGGAAAAGTAGCTGTGAATTAGGAGCATAAAACACAGTACTATTTCAAGCAGTATCTAACAAGGGAAACGATATCTACTGTAACAAGCAAATGTGCTGCACAGGTGAGAGAGACTGAGGGGACGCTATGGATTTCTTGATATCAGTATGAATCAAAAAGTGAAAAGCCTTCCAACTGTATTGCATGTTCTCTGGATTCAGCATAACTGATGAATGGAGACAAACTGGCAACGCAGAGTGCTTATGAGCTGACGTTTTAAAGCAAGAAACCCACATTCCCACATTTTAATCAAACATGCAGGTTGTGTCCTTGTTTCTGCTCCCAGCATCCCAGTGCGTGGTTGGCCTATACCCACTCTTTGGGCTAAAGGTCAGAACTGTTCTTAATCTTAGCTTTGGAGAGGATGAATTAGACACAGATGAATTAGTAGCTAAGACAATTGTGGATAAACAAGTGTTCATCCATACTTCCAGGTTATTTACTTTACTGTTGTCAACAAGGTTAGGGGAAGGTCCAGCATCATTTTGCTGGGTATATTCTTATGTAGGTAAATAACATGTGCGAAAAATGAGTCTCGCAAAGAAGTATCTTAAGTTCACTAATTTCTATTTTCACACTAGAGTATTTCTGAATGCTTTTGTGGAGTAAAATCCAACATATGGCTCAGAAAGTTGATTATAAAATATAGATACTTTTGTGTACATCTCCGGCTCCATTCTTTCCCTGCTTGGTAATGCCCGTAACTGTTCTGTCTGACAGCTGTGGAGTGACTGTACAAAATGAGGTGGTGGATCCGGTCCAGCCCCCAAAGTGCCAGCATCTGCACTCATTGGCTCCATTTTTCATTTGGCAGTCCTAACTGAGAACCCAGTGATTAACTGGGCAGAGAGAATGAAGCCAAAGTCTGACCCTTAGAAGAGCTACTGCTAGGTCAGTGGAGAGGCGCACTGGTGTATTAGGAAAGTTCACACCTTCAGGTCTCATGCTGGATTCTCCTCTGTGTAAATATGACTTCAGCATCCTAGAACGTCTGTGCAAGAGCAGGGTCAGTGCCTCTGAAACGTCTGGATGCAATGGTGCCCTGTATCACATTGGAATGGCCCATGGGCTTGGGGAGGGACCTGAAGAAGCAACTGGGGAAAGGAGGGAAGAGGAGAAGGAAATCCCCTATACCCTCATATTCTTTGTGTTGGATTATGTGCCTGTTGCTGTCTCCTGCTAGTCCAGCTTGCTCCTATGCAACCCTTAATTCTCAGCTTTTCCCCTCTCCACTTCCATTTTTATTTCTCTTCCCAGTTACCGTGGGTTGTACTGAGTGATGAAAAAGCAGGACATCATACCTGCTTTGATACTGGATAGTATTCATGCCACATGGGCTCAAAAGACTGAGCTAGGGGCTTTACAGGCATTTGGTAAATATTTATTTCCTCTCCTGAACTGGTCACATTTCTTAAGCAGAAGATTCCTGACCAAATTCTTAACTTCGGTGGTTTTCAGAGGACTTTTCGGCTACCAGTTGTTTCCTCATCAAAGATAATGGGAAAGAATATAGAAAATCACTGTCCTGAGCTGCTGTTACAGGCTGGTACTCATAGCTGTTCAGCTACCTTTAGCTTGAGGGTCTTGAGCCAAATGTAGCTTATTCTATAGGTTTCTTAAGTGGTAGTATTTATTATCTGCCAGGTGGTAGTAACTTGTGTGATTACAACTGCTTGTTTGTCTCTGCCCTTTAGCTCAGATGGCTCTTCTAGGCCTTGGTAAGTGAAGAAACACCATCTGGCTGCTGCTGCAGGATGCTGGGAAATTTCCATCTTTCAAATCTTTAGAGCTGGAGTCTTTTTACATTTTAGAAAGCCTAGGGACTCTTCCAGCTCTGTTTTCCCCTTTTTTCTTTTTGAGCTGGAGAATGTCTCTTACCCTCTTATTTACAGCCACTTGCTCCAGGCATGCGTTGTCAGAGTGCTAAGTGTTCAGAGCTGACAAAGCTTTTCAGGGTTACTGCCTCCCCAGTCTCCTGGTAATTCGGAGGAGAGTATCCTGGTGGTAGCTCATTGAAATGTCTGACAGAGAATTATTTTTCTGAAACAGATGCAGATGTTACATAGCTGATCAAAAGTGGGGGGGTTCAGTATTTCCCCAACACACAGAGCATCTAGGTCTGTTTTCAAGAGGAAAAACCTCTCTTCGATGAGGTGTGTGTGTCAAATGAAAAGTTATGTAATGCAACTGAAATCTGACCAGGCTTTTGGGTTTAAGTTAGTATTTATACCAAGAGGGAGAGAGAGAAATAGATATAATTGCTATTACCATGCAGAGCTAAAGGTAGCAGTGAGTCAGCTGGGGGAGCAGCAATATTTGAGCAGGTTGATTCTCATCTCTCTACCTGCTCTGCAGCTGCATTAAAAATGTTTTTTATAAAATATCTATTCTCAACCTAATGAGGTAATGTATCCATCCCTCCGTATATCTATAGCTGCAGTAATAATAGGCAATGTAACTTCACGAAGCAGATGCAATAAGATAAACGGGAAAATTGCTCAGGACATAGAGGTTAAGGGTGACCTCTGTGGGTAGGAAATGTTTGTGCTCTTCGCTGTGCCTTTGTGTATATAATGATGGCTGCAAACCGCCTTCACGGGTTGTTTTTCCCCATCCACCCTCCAGTGGGGAAAAACAGGAATCACTTTCCCTTGAGAAATATCAAGTGTTTGAGGCCTCACCCATCTCCTTGTGTTAGAGGCTTTTGGTGGCACAGTCTGTGGAGGAACTGGATGATGAGCTTCCAAGAACACGCTTGAAATACAGCTCATGCAGTCCTACGTGGAAAGTATCTCTCGCTCTGCTTTCAGGCTCCTGTGGCGTGAGGATTAAAGCTGGCTTGGAGAATGACAAATCTGTTTTGTTGCAGCTTCTGAGATTTCAAACTTTGTTTTGGTTCAATGTTGCAACAAAAGGAAAAGCTTTTGAATGTTGTTTGCAACATAAGCATGTGTTGAAACACCTCATTTTGGACAGCATCGGTGAGGATCAGCCAAGTAGCTATCAGTACATAAAATGGCTGAAGACAGCTCTGTGTTAGAAGGGAAGAGAATGTGAAAGTGTGGATTGTATTTTATTTGCCTGGCCTTTTTCTTTAACGTAGCACTCTTGTCATCAGAGAAAATAACATTCTTGCTTTGTTGGCCAAAAATAGCCGCCTAACAGCCACCTCCAGAGTTTCCTCCTTAGTGCTATACGGGGTGCATTTATTGCATATACATTTGGAGCAAGGTTTCATACAGGCTCTGAGCTGGCACTGCTGCAAAGAAGCACTCCTGCCCCTTTCCAGCTGGCTTTCTTCCTAATGCCTGCTGCTCCCTTGTGGCAGGACAGCTGTGGGTTAGGATCTGGGTTGGTTTGTTTTTTGGTGTTTTTGGGCGTTTTGTTTCTAGCCACATGAGTTTCCTGATGTGCACCATCACTTTTGCTGGGGTGCAGGAGCAGAAGTGACTTGGGGGAGGAAGGGTCCTCACTTCTGGCCGCTGTGTTGGCTTGTGTCACATTGAAGTATATGTGAAATTATGCCCCTAAGGTTGCAGCACACACCAATATTTTATACTCATTAACCTCTTGAAGTGAGAGATTATTGATATGAATAAATCTTGGCAGGATAGAGGATTTACAGGAGAGGAGGATAAATTACATTTAATAAAATAAAATGTATATATATCCGACCAGCAAGCCCCAGTATTCTGCTTGGAGCTGTTTTACCCAACCGCAACAGTTTACAAGAGCTAAAACGATCATAGGCTGCGGTGTGTGATTGCAGGTTTGTGATATGAGGATTTAGTTGAGCAATACTCTTCCACTGTTTGTGGACAAAACCGCCTGCAATTTTAACAATGCATTAAAGAGTTTTTAGTTTTCAGGCAGTACAAGCTATGACAAATCATGACTTCTCCAATTAAAATCAATAATGATGCAAGCTAAATAAAAGATTTAACAGTGGGTGGGTGGTCTAGCTGGTAAATTGATTTTCTTTGGGTACAGGTAAATGTGCATGACAGTACCTCCATCATTAAATAATTTCTGTGATGAGAGACACAATCAGCTTTATTAATGTGACTATTCTTGTAGACTTCTAACATAAATCAATGCCTGCTGGAAAATGTCGCATAATTGGTTAGAGAGATGTCAGAGCAATGTATTAGAAAGCAGTTTACTAATCTTTGCCAGGTGGATTAAAAATTGTGTTGACTGTAGAGGCGTAGTAAGTGTTCATACTCTCCTTTTCAGAGTAAAATCAAAATAAAGTTTACACAGGTTTAACAAAAAAAAAAAAAAATCTACAGGATTAACATCTTCCCTACGTTGGTGCTACTGTAGCTTGAATGCATGATCAAAACCAAGATTGTATTGTTTTAGTGGCACAACTGAACAAAGTTCTGGATACTTCAAATTTGGTAATTGTTTTCAACTGTGGAAAGATCACAAAGTGACTGGGATAGTGTGAATCAAGCTGGTTAATATTACACCAGAAGTGATAAGCTATGAGACTGAAAAGTCCCTGAGTCTTTACCTTCCTTATCTCTTATCACTCTCCTTAATATAGTTATAGTTTTAGATTAAATAACCTCTCATATCATAAAATAATTTACAGTGTATTGGTGCGTGATACAATTTTGCTTCCTATTGTCATTTATTGAGCTTTCAAAAATGTCAAAGGTCAGTCTTTTTTTTTTTTTTTTTTTTTGTCCCTTGTGGCAAGTGCTTTTCAGTTTACAAATAAGAATGTTGCTACTTAAAAGATACTGATTTCCACTTTCCTGAACAAGGTTTATAAGAGAATAAGCCAGAGGAGAGAACTTTAAATCTAACAGTCGGGATTAGAAGCCAGACACATTTTATTCAGGTTGCTGTGCCTTTCTCTGTGGCTTTAAGAGCTTGCTCCTCACCTCAGTTTCCTCCTCCACAAAATGGAAAGAAGACTCAACCATGTACTTTCCTTACTGTGGCTCTAACTGCTAGTTAAACATTTTTAAAGATTTAGGGGATGGTAAGTCCTCAGTGTTAATAATTAACCTGTCTCTATAACTGTCCTGTACTGTAGCTTTCACTTCTCTGAATTTTACGTTTTTCTTTTGTTGTTAATCTTTGTGGCTTTGATCATTTCTTGTTCTCAATGTAGTGAAGAACGAACTTTCGCTGTCTAGTGGCCAGTGCAGCGTTGTGTTAGCCCAAATAAATCATGGACTCTGGTGTTGTGGGAACTTCAGCCAGAGTATGTCTGGGGAAGACGGGCTTTCCGTGGCAGTCAGTGAAAACAAGCTTGGTGAATTGTGGCTGCGTGTAGCTGAAGATGGGAGATATGAGGGAGATGGTTCTGGTCCTGCCTTCCTCTTTAGTTTCTCTGTTGTGTGGGTGCAGCCAGCATGTTTTGACTGCTTGATTTCAGTGTGGTGGGGAGATGGAAGGTAGAAGTACTTTGATTTTTTTTTTTTAACTTTTATTTTATTTTTTTCTTATTCTTTTCCTTATTTTCCAACTTTCTTTGTTTTTGGTGGGGGTGGTTGTGGTTGTTCACAACACTGTGCTGTACTCAGTAGAGATCCCAATTCTGTTTCAATCCTTGTGTTACTGAGAAACCACTCTCTAGTTATCTTACTGGAAAATGAAAATGCTCTGTAAACTCCTCTAAATGCTTAGAGCCTGATTCTTGCGTAAGGCAGATCTCAATCTGAAGGAGAAGCCTGAAGTGCTCAATGACAATAGACTCATCCTCCGATGGGAGATTCTGCACTGTAATGCTATACATAGAAAAATGGTGCTTCATTTTTAACCACATTGATTAAGTCTATCTTTCTCATCTGGCACCTACTGAGTGCAAACATCAGCCCTGTTTTTCCTTCACAAGTGTCCTAGCCATTACTAAGCACCAAACGAGTGTTGTATCTCATGTTTTATCTGACTGCTTTTTAATGCATAGAGAGGCCTTCCTCCTAAAATCAAAACGGATGCTGCTTTAGTTTCCTTCGCGGTCTTTCCAAATTCCCTCTCTGCCTGTGGAAGCCATGCCACCAGCTCAGCTGGGATTATTCTGCCTTCCCTTTTCCCCTCCTTCTGTACCTTCAACTAAAACACAAGAAAAGCCAAGTACAAAGAAGTAAACAAAATGACACAATTCTTTACTGCACAGGTTTGCCAGTGTTATGTTGCATCTTTAAACTGTAGATGTAGGTCTTTTAGGGAAGGATGTTCTCTGCTGAGATGTGTATACCATCTGGTGAGCTCTGTCCCGATACCGGCCTTTGTACGCTGCCGTGCTGCACGCATTAATAATGGTAACAAATGAGGCCGCTCCTCCCTCTCCCTGCGCTTGTGGGCTCTTGATGGGTTATTCTCTGCCTGACCTCCTGATGCAACCGTCGGGCAGTACTGATGGTGATGGTAGGGCTTTTGACATCGGACATCTGTGTGCTACGAACTGGAAAGCAACTCACTTCAGGTAAACCGCTCCACAGCTGCAATACCCGCCTGAAGTGGAAAGGTTTTAGGTTGCGGTGGCTGTAGCTCACGTTGAGCTGCTTCATCTGTATTCCAGTCTCCGATTAAAGCATAGTAAACATGCGTCACTGAAATATCAGTTATATTAGATTGACTAGTGAATAGAAATGAACTAGTTAACGTTCTCCTCTTTGAAAAAAAAAGATCAGCTTCCCTATAATTAAGGTCTTGGAGAATTCCAAAGGAATAAAATACAAACCGTATTTCCAAATCCTCTACCAATTTGTGAATCATATTAGTATTGATCAAGAAATGTCATGTGGTACAAAGCATTGCGTGGGGGTTTAGGATGATGATAGTGGTGTGTGATTCTCTGAATACAAAATTTGTGTTAATGAAAACATTTCTGGAGCCTGCAGTGTTAAGATCACGAATGGGAACAAGAGCTCTGATCCTCAGCTGTTCCAACATACAGCAGATGGTTAACTTGCCTTCTAAATCTTCGCACAAATAGGGTAAATTCTCAGGACTACCCATGATCTTTCAACCCATTCCCAATTTTTTTGAGCACTAGTAAAAGAATAATTTGCAAATCACTTCCAGGCTGTGGAAAGGGAAGCGTTTTGCAATAGTGAGAAAGCGTGAGTCAGAAATAAGACCCCAGATTCTGACTTGCAGCATTTTGCCTACTGCAGGTTTGTTTGCTAGAAACTGGGAATCCTGTCCTTGAGGCGGCTGTGAAGTGACCTGTTTAATGCTTATTCTCTGATAGTCTTGGATGAAGTGCAGTATAAAAATGTTTAGTCTTGACAATCTTCAAATTATCCCAGCAACACTATGAGAAATAATGTTATTCTAAGCTATCCTTTCTTGTAATATCAGTACTAATTTCAGTTTCTCTGAAATTTTTTGTTCTCTGGTCTCTCACAGAATCTGAGTTTTGCTTCAGCATTTCTCACACATTTTCTTTTTTTTTATTTCCTTCATGAGGAATTCAATTTGCTGCAGTAAAATAATCTTAGTACTGAAATAATAGATATATTAAAGTATGAATTACCTTGGCAATAAAGGACAGGTTTTTATTGCTTGCTTATCAAGGAGGGTTTGTGTTTATGAGTTCACTGAGTTGTAAGTGCATTACATTAGAACTAAATTTAACCTGGCTTGGTAACAACAGCATACATGCGTAATCCGTGAAGACAGTACAGATTTATATGGCAACGATTCAAAAAATAATAATAAAAAATTGGAACTGCTTTCATGTTTTTTCTCAGCAAAGAAGCTGTCAGTAGTATTGAAAGAATAGATGAGTAGCTATTTTAGAAGATTTTAATGAAAAAGACAGCTAATCAATCGGAAAGTTCTAGATTGAGACCATTCCTAGTCATCCGAGGAGGACCTCAGGCTGCAGCACAGGCAGGAGGTGTGGAACCAGGAGTCGAGGTGGCAGGGTGCTCCTCAGTGCAGAGCTGATATCCCTTGCAGTGTTTTCAGCAGCCCTCACATTTTTAGGGATTGTTTACAAGGAGAAATGACCCAAAAGAGCTCACCGTGTGGGTCTCTTAGCAGTTTACCTTAATTCAGTGTAGTAAAGTGAACTGGAAAAGGCTCCTTATCTGAAAGGAATATTGCTCTTTAAATTCATGTCCTGCCTCAATTTGGAGTCATTTCCACCTGCAGTCAAGCTGTAAGGATTGTGAGCAGCACTGGCCAAGTTGCACTTGGGCTTAGCAAAGCTCTGAAGAAGACTGTGTGCTTGGCTGTGTGGCAGCAGAACAGTGGGAAGATGTCTTTTCAGCTTGTACGAAAAATATTACGTTGATTACCTTTGGTGATGACACAGAGAGAAGCGAGTTTTATGCCGTCAAAACCTAGCAAATACCACTGCAGCAGTTTGGATAATACTGATTAAAATCAATCTCTGTCTGTAAGTACAAATGAATGTTTCTTGTTCCAGATCATACAGCTCAGCAAAATAAAGTGTTGTCAACAAGAGATTATAGACCCCAAATGTTTTATTCTTAGATCATATCAAAAGTCGAGAGAAATAACAGACCACTTCACAGCGTAATTCCATTTTTCAGGTGAATTTATAATATCTGATGAGATAGATGTGTTAGAAGGAACTTTCTCATGTCGAGATTAGGAGCGTGGATTGACCGGGACTGTGTAGTTTAAAGTGGTGAGTGAGTAGTTTGGCTGCCTCTATTGAATTTTTTAAAAGTCATTATTTATCTGGTCCTGTGATAGTACTGACAGCTGCTTTGTAATCTGAAAAACCTGATCTGAATAAAAGAATCAAGAGGGTCTCTTGCTCGTGTTGAGTATCTCTTCACTGGTCTGTTCCCTGGGTGGTGTAAAGTACAGCTTGCCAACTGTCAGCAGCTCAGCACCTGAAATGCTTCTGATCCTTTTTTAATTTAGGAATTTACTTTTATGAATGTAAATACAAACAGTTACATTTAATTTAATAGCAATTGTTTCAGAAAACAGCGTGAATAATCACACAAGAAACTGCTTCTCAGTATCTGGCTGCCATTCACGTGGTTAAGTTTCCAGTGCCACTGCTGTAAACTTATGGATGGAAGGTGATCTAATAATGGTATCAACTGTTAAACAACAGTTAATTAGATGATTGTTAATTAAGTTCATTTCAGTTACAGGCAGTAAGTGGGATCCAACCTATTCTGTTTGAAGGGGCTTTTGTTACTTTGCCAGTAAGAGAGCTGGGCTGCAGTGTGGTACGTAACAATCGCAGAAGGAGGAATAACTCGTTTTGTGTGGACAGAAGTGCCTTTTGAAGAGAGCTTTAATAATTGTATTGGTCAAACAAAAATACTCGCTTCTGTATGCTTCAGAAATGCCCTTGTTCACGCAACCCTTTATACAAGCAACGTGAGCTAATATTTTTAGACAACTCCTGATAAAAGGAAGACATAAGGGCATCTGAGTTCTTTCCTAATTTACTACTCTTTTTTTGTTTTCATTTATTAATTTGGTTAACCAGATCATCGTCTGGCACTAGCAGTGGAAATAGTCTCTGTTGATAGAATTTAAATGTGATTCCAGTGACTGTGCAAACATCCCCGGCCAGCCCCTGTGCAGAAGCGCGACGTGGTCGCTTGCGATGCCTCTTGACCTTCATTTTGTTGCTGAAGTGCAGGAAGCTGCGCGTGAGCAGATGCACAGGGGGGCTCACGCAAGGTAAACACTGCCATGCTGGGCTATCGATTCGTGCAGGTGGGCGTGAGTGAGGGCCTCTGATGGGAAAAGCCGGGTCGATGGGATATTT
>NW_008823913.1:1475144-1482183 GCF_000699105.1 Pygoscelis adeliae
CCATGGGCCTTGCTCTAAAGGCAGGATTTTGCTTTCACAGGAAGACAAGGAGGAAGCAAGTCTACAAAGCCTGAGCAATGTAGCTTTAATTGAAGTCATACGTCTCGATGGAGCAGAGGTAAAAAGGAGGAGACCATATGGTGTAACCTTTATTTTTGTTAGGTTCCCTGATAAGCCATTGATTTGATAAGAAATGCTGCTCCATTGGCTGAGCTCACAGGGTGCAGTTGTTCTCTGATAAGCATGTGTTTACTGTCTGCCATAAATGCCTGAAGTGACAGTTTATGGCAGGTTGGATTGGATGTTTTAAATGCTGAGTGGATGTATCATAACTGTGCTTTCACAGGCGAGTCTGCTGTGCACTCAAGGGTTGGTTGAAGAAACAGGTTGAACTGTAACGCTCATTTGTTCTTGAAGCAGACCAGTTGGACCCAGGGGCAATGCAGAGTCCTTGCAAAAAGCATATAATAGAGACCCCTCTGAATACAGTATTCAGCCCCAATAACCCCCCAAAAAAGCTATGGAGGAGGAACACAAAGATGATGTGTATTTTGGTACAAACTGCATGTCTTTCTAGAGCTAGATGATTGTTTTCTTCCTTTGTGTTAGATACTCAAGCTTTCTGGATCTTGATGTAGTCTCCTTTAGAGCAATATTCAAACATATCAAGATTTTCAAACCCAGTAAATCAGTTAACTTCTGGTGGGTTTCCCTGATGCCAGACCCCCAGTACTGTCCCAACTGGAGGTATTCAGGAATGAAAAAATGATCACTTTTCGCACTGTAAGAGAAAGGAAATAACCTATCGCTCTTTGGGCTAGCGAAGGGTACCATGTTATATTTATATGTTCTGTTCCTACTTGAGCTGGGTAATTTTTCTGAAACTCAAGATATATTTTTTCTGATTAAAATCTGAAGACATTCCATTATTTCTATAACCACATTTAAGTCTTGTAATTTAAACAAATTAGCTTGCATTTCACATGTCAGCCACAATGATTTATAGAGGAAAATGGGTTTTTGCATCTGTTTTGTCTCTTGATTCATTAAGTTTTGATTGAAGAAAGTTTTTGAAATAGGGTGTAAAGGAATTTTCCATCCTTAGTGAAGGGATTTTGTGGTTTTTGCAGCATCTGGTTGGGTTTTTTTTCCCTGTGTGCATATGTCAAGAAATCTTGAATTCCCTTTCCTGATTTTGAAAGTTCAACCTGAGGGAATTGAGCAATTTCTCTAGTTTACACCGTTCACTTTCTGTTCATGTGAAGACAACAGCTCTGACAAAGTCAGTTACGGCACCACAGAAGGGACCTGGTTGCAGTTTACTCCAGGAACTTTCCTCTGGTTACTCAAGTAACTTTAGTAGCTCTGGCTGCTGTTTCTGATGCACTTGCAGATGCTGGGTGTGTCCAGGGCGATTGCACAAGAGCCGTGCTCGGCTCCCCGGCCTCGCGGGAGCTGTGGAAAGCTGAGTGTAAAACTTGGGTGGTTCTAACGCTGCTGTGCCCTGTCTTATGTACGTAAATGTTACGTGATATAGGCAAGTTGCTGCTTAGCTTTGGAGGCACAGGAATGTGTTAGTAGCTTAATATCGTTTTTCTGCTCCAGTGTAAGGAGAGAAATAATTAGGAATTGTGTCAAGGCAGTGTCTAGTGTCCAGAAGAAATTGCATCAGATCGACTGATGCTTCTGCCCAGTTGAGGTAGCTGGTTTTGTTTTGGTTTTGGATGTCACTTGCCAGCTACATTTAGCATGCATAAGTGTTTTCAGATGTCCCATAAATCAAAGTCTGGCCTGATGTAAAAAGTCTGTTACAAGCAAAAATGGAGAAAAAGATACTGGATTTTCTGGCCGATGAATGATGTTTGGAAGAGGAGACATTGAGCTAAAAGGCCCCTGAGCTAATCCTGCCTGGTGACATGTGGGTGAGGTGTTCTAGGTGAAAATCCTACAGGACTACAAATAAAATATTTCCATTGTCTTACACCAAATTACACCAGGGCCGAGGCTGATCCTGTGTCATGTTTGCTGCCTTTGATTTCCCTCTCCACACAGCAGCTTCTGGCAGATGTTGCCACCACTTTTAATGATGGACCTTTGTCAAGCCAGGGAAAACGGCCGCTTGAATTCAGAGAGAAAATAATGATCCTTTTGATTAAGCAAGCCGGCATTGGTGGATGGGCTGCACACGCCGAAGGGGAGAGCTCAAAGGGCACCTGCCCGTAACACAGGCGATGGCAGGAAGTGTGCCCGGCTGTAAGAGAGAAAAATTGGCCCTGTGTTTGGAAAGAACAGAGGAAGAGAGATTAGAGGTTAAACTGGCAAGAGTGTTAAAAGATTCTCCGTGTATGATGGCTGGAGCCGTGGATTTAAATTGCTGAAATTACCTTGTCAGGATGCCTTATCAGCTGCTGTTCTAGTGATTGTTTGGTTTAGATAAGAACTAAGTGCGATAAAACCTTGATAACAGTTTAGAGATTACAGCTCTTTTGAAACTGCTGGCACTTGCTAGGGGCTTGCCGAGCTGCCGAGAAGCTACAGTTGGATTTATTCCACTGCATTTTTTTTGTTTTTTTTCCTCCACCCCCCTTCTCTTCTTTTGTTTCACATTTGTGTTTAAGTGCTTAAGCTCTTATTTTGGATCATTGTTATTTTGAGACACGCAGCCTCTTCCGAGCGCTTTCTGAGAAGGGTGTATGTACGTAGAGGAGGTGACTCGTTCTGAGGAGTGGAAGTGGATGCCGACGGGAAGAAGAAAAACAAGGTACTCCCGCACCTTTTGCCATTTGATCCGATTTAGGTGCACTGAGCTGCACGCAGAGTTTCAGAAGCTACGAGGATACAAAAGGCTGGTGGCTCAGCGTGCTTGGTAGCACTCTCCATGTACTTCCCAAAATACAAAGTTCCTGTAAAAATCTATAAATTTTACGACAGTTCATTTAACGGAGATGTAAAATACCAGTCCCTAAAAATCTACCCGATGTTTGTGGCAGTACATTTGTGTCGCTTATACTAGTTTTGACTGTTATGTTTTGGGTTTTGTGATTTTTTTTTTTTTTTTAGATAGAGGCTAGTAACAAACCTCCAGCTGAACTCATCCCATACGTATGTACTGAATGGGACAGAAGCAGGGTTACTGAAACCAATGTGGGTATCTTTGTCTAATTCTTATTTAAGGTAATTTATATGATATGGTGATATGGCCTTATTTTGGGTCTGCCTTTCTTCTAATAAATTATGCACTCAGCAGCTCTTGCAAATCTGAAAGTTTGTGCTTCTTAGTTTCTCAAAATAATTTAAATTTGTTTTTCATGTAAATATAATTTGAAATGAGGAAGCAGAGAAACTACGGAACTCAGATGAACAATAGGGAAGATACTGAAGTTGTAGGACTATGGTTAGAAAATGGAAATTCAGGATGAATCTTCATGGTGAAAACCCTTTTTAGTGTTCTTTGCTTTTAGATTTCTGCTCGTGCTCATTAGGCTTAATAGTAAAGCAGTGCATCCAGGCATTCCTTGTCTACAGATGTTTTTTTAGCCTGTCCAGCCAAAGGATAAACTTAAAATATTATGAAATAATCATGGGGAAGAAGTGTCTGCTGAGATAATTACACGTCTTGTGTATTAATTGTATTTACAAAATTCTGAAATAATCTGTGACTGGTCACAGTTAAACTTTTCTTGGTTTGGTAGGCAGTACAGCTGTTTGCATTACACCACTTGGGTTCTCCTACCTAAAAGCATTACCTTTTTAAACAACGTACAGATGAGTACATGGTATTGCTGGCACAACAGGACAGTTGTAATTCTCATACTGAGCAGCATTTGTAACATACTGATGTGTAACAAATACTACTGTTATTATACAAGTATTAAGAGGAGTGTCCTGTTGGTAAGACTGCGTCTCCACCTTGCCTTTTACAACGCTGTGCTGCTGCATTTACCAGACGACGTATTTTTGTTCTGTGGTTATAAGGGTGCGGCTCCAGCGGGAGCTTGTGGCAGGCAGGGCATCAGGATTGCAGCTGCTGAGCCTGGCGGCGATCTAACTGGTGAGTATTTACGAGTTGTATGTTTTTATCTTGCATCTGCAAGAGTGGAGAAAAGATTATTTGGGACAATATGTGAGGAAGCCTTAACTGCAGCTTTCAAGTACATTTCTTTATGTTCTGGGCTAAATTATGTGATAATGTATTCACCGTTGAGCCCCCGCGTTGAAGTTGTTGAGAAGCTGGATGGCGCAGAGCTGGAAGGTGTTGGTTATGAGTGCTGTTCATCAGACCAAAGAGCCTCGAGACGTCAAGGTGGTTGCAACTCGTACCTACTTCCTGTAGTGTGCTTGAACTGTTTTTGCATTTTGTTGTGGTTTTTTGACTTGGTGTGTGTGATGAGCTGATTTCATGTAGCTTACTGATTTTTTTTTTTCTTTAGTAGCAAGTGTAGTGTATCCTCTGTTCCACTGTTCAGCCTGATAACATGCTAAGTGTGCTCTATTTGGCACAGGCACGACATGTTCTACGAAGTCCACAACAAAACTTTGGACCACATCAGTTTGACTATCTGGGGATATGTAAATAATTGCAACACAAAGTACCAGGGGAAACGGTATTCTGGAATAACCAGACTTTGTTGTTGGTTTTGTTTTTGGTTTTTTTCCTTGTTTTTAACTTGAAATACTTCATTTTTTTCCTGTAATATGGGAGGAAGCTTTTTGGCAGTTGACTTACTGAATGTACGCCCATGTATGCTTGCAACTGCTGAAACACATCATCTAACAGCACCAGTAAGAGAAATTAGCAGTTAAGACAGGCCGATCGTCCTGTATATTGGTTATATCTCAAACCATCAGTTTTATGAGATCACTGAGCTAAAACTTTTTGTTTATATGTGGATGATAGCATATACATGGCAAGTTTTTAATGGGGCAGCATTTGTGTTGGAGCTCTGGTTCCTGTCCAGGAACAGATTAATTTTTGAGATTGTGAAGATTAGGTTTCTGATGTGATGATAGTTTGTTGTTTTTTGCATTACTTAGGTACTCATATTGGAGACATTCTGAGAGGCATGGTGTAAACCATCTCTAGCCCTAGAAGAGATGACACTAGGTAAATAGGGCAGTCACATTTGGAAGAAAAAAAAAATGATCAGACTCTAGTTTTAGAAATACTGGACTGAGGTATAGGGTGGCTATGTGATTTCCTTAGGGTTGTACAGAAGGCCTGTGAAAGAGTGATTAAGCAAAAGATGAACCATAGCAGAGGTACAACTCCAAACTATTTGAGTTATCAAATCTATTAAAATAATAAGAATGAACAAATAAGCTACCCGGCAACCAAGATACTTAATGAGTACTGGGTTAGATTCTTCTTAATTGTGTTCAGGCGCTCGTGGGCTATATTTTCAAGTCTGTGTTTATGACTTGAGACTGTGCACTTTGTTTTTTCCTCTTAATGAAAGTTCAACATCTCTTTTGTTCCAGCAAATTTCAGAACTTAGAGGATGATGGCTAAATTATCACAGGCCTCACAACAAAACAAAGAGCTCGCAGCATTGCCTTTCTCGGGGAAACTGTGGAAATATCCCAGGCTCGCTTCAGCCATACTCTAATTGGATGTTTAACGCTCTGTTAAGATCAGCCCACATGTGCATCACTTGAGTAGATGTGGGCTGGGACTGGTAAGAGCGAGCAGTTGCTGGCCACTGCATGGTGTGGGGATGGTCAGAGCCTGGAGCTTGCAAGAGAACTTGCAAAGGGAGAGTTGGATGGCTTTTACTGCCTGGGTCAAACTGTGCGTGAGAATTGCAAATGAAGCCTAACATGAGCTGCCATGGCAGTTTGGTCTGTTGTGGAGTGATTGACAGCTGGTTAATCTTCCATCAGAAGATTGCAGTCGGTGGCTTGGGTGAAAGTAGTCCTCGCGGGTGTCCTCCCTTCAAGATGCACAGTTTCACAGAGCTCCTGTGGTACAGTCTCACTGATGCCTGTGCAAGAAGTTGTTATCAAAGCTCTGGTGGGGCATTTCAAAGAATTCTTTGCAAAACTCAGCGGTTTCGCTTTTTACCCTAAAGTTTCGTTTTGAGTCTCAGCTCCATTTCAGGTGATGCTAAAAGTGAAACTCAGCTAGCTCTTCTGGGCTGGAACAGTTACCAAAGAAGATCTCACAAATCGCATATAACTTATGTGCAAAGACGTAGGATGAGGAAGGCAGATGATTGATCATTCTTCTGGTTCTTGAGAACCATCTTATGGAGTGTTACAGTTCTGCAGCCACAAGACCTAGATGTCCCTGCTATATCCTGCTGTTGCTAGCTGGCTGTTTCAATTCAGGACTGTTGCAGAAGGGGACATGATCTTGCTGTTTCCTTCATGACATTCTGCTTTGGCAATTAGGAGGTAAACTCTGCATTACCTCCTGTGATTTGGTGCTAATAGTGACAGGACGGTGCCATCCCTTCCTCTAGAGCCTGACTTCAAGTTACTATTATACTATTCTTGAAAACACTTTCATCTCCTACATGCAAGTAATTCTGTTATTGTTCTCTGCCACCACAAATGCAGTAATTTAAATTACACAGAGGAAGCAAACATAAAGGTTTTAATGCCAGCCTCTGTTGTTACTCTGGACCCTAGCACCACATCTGTCTGAAGGAAAGGGTGGTGACAGAACTGCATCCCCTCTGTTTGCTCATGTTCCTTTGTGTGTGTGTGTGAAAACAGATCATATATACGAAGACAGTCTTACTGGTGAAACCACAGTGATTTTCCTAAATGCATAGAAGTTCTGGCTCTAATGATCTGGTTTGTGACCTGCTGGTCACCTTTCTCATGTCTCTTAAGATGTGAACTGTCTTACAGTAAAAATTAAACGCAGTTACATTCTCAGAACAGCTTCAAAGTGGCAGAGCTATTTTTGGGCTTGAGTTTGACCCCAGAAGCAGTTTGGTCGTATGGGATGTCAGGTTTACATCTTGAAGATCATGACTAAACCACACTAATTTATTTAGCTACACTGAAGAATTTGAATTATTCATTTGGTTGG
>NW_008823913.1:1482229-1487503 GCF_000699105.1 Pygoscelis adeliae
TCTCTCCCCCCCCCCCCCCCCCCCTATAACCTCTCAAGAAAGGCAAACTTTAAGCTACCACACACAGCTGGTGTTTCTAATAAGACACAGATGTGTTTTGGGATCTCTCCCATCTCCTGCAACATTTAAATGTAGATAAATAGAACTTAATCAGCTATAAATAACAGCATGTCATGCCTGTGGATCACTAACCTTCTCTGGGACTCCCACAGGACTAGGGTTAAGCTTAATTACTTCAGTCTACTACAAACAACAGAATAATCAGCTGTTGGATATTGCATGGGGGAAGGTAGAGGGAGCATAAAGAAGCAAGTCAACATCCACAGCCAGTGACGTGATGCGCCGGTGTTCAGTGTAGGATATTTGTAATGTTTCGAGACCAATGGGATTCTTTTATTCCCTGTTTTGGATTCAGTGCGCTGGAGGTTTAATGTCAGTACTACATCTGTGAGTGTTGTTTTAAGAACAAACAAACTCAGGAGGCACCTATGAGCTCTTTTTTTCCTCCCCTTAGGGATATTTTCCTCCCCTTAGGGGTAACTGCTCAGATTTGCTGGAATAAAAAGGTGGTGATTGTGGCTCTTTAACTCTGCTGTAGTTGAAGGGAAGTTATTCCTCTGTGGCCATTGCATATTGCTTATTTAGGAGGGCAGATTGGTATGTCTGGTCTAGAGTACGGTGACCATCAGCCCCAGGCAGTTCTCCTAGGCTGGGGGGGGGTCCAATGTCTGTCAGCTTCCACCACCGGGATCTGGGTGTCTGGCCAGGCTGGCCTGCATGGGAATGTGTTACGGGGCTGCTCTCTTCCAGCAGCCTTCTGGGGAAGCAAATGTGAGACAGATGCTGGTGAAACCACTGAGACCCGTCTTCCATCGCTGCCAGGTTCTGCTCTTCCTGTCCGGGCATTACTCAGCACAGCGCTCTGGTATCACCTGTGCATTCAGCAGCTGCTGTACATCCCGTGGTATATAAATACCATAGGTTACCATGGATCAATAATGAAAACAGCTGCTGTAGAGACAGTGCCACGTTTATATATGGAGTTGTTTTTTCTCCTCTAGTACTCAGTGCAGACTACTATCATCTTTTGATCCTTTTCGAAATGTAGGCTTTCAGTGTCTTGTCTCTCTGTGTGATTGTCACACCTCTTGATGTTGCACTTGAGCTGAAATATCTACAGTATGCAATCACTAATAAGTTGTCTTGAAGTATTTCATATGTTAATACGGAGGTGACGTGCCAGTTTGAACAAGATGTCCTTTGACCTTTGCTCAGCACACAGCCTGGTTTCCTAGTTAGCAGTGACCATTGCCATTGCTCTTCCAAATGGCAAGCCACGACAAGGGAAACTGTAATGTCCCGAACTGCTCAGTTGTTCCCATTTGTAATGGTATGAATGAAGTACATTTTTGCTTAGTAATTTATTTGTTCTTTGATACGTTTTTGGTTAATTGTCACTTCTCTCAAAGAGCACTGGTGAGAAGATATTTCCTAGATGTTTTTCCCTGTTAGCTTCTGCTCTTGCATGGTGGTTAACATAAATGCGTTTTGTGATTTGCATAACCTTTTCCTAGTTACAGTAAGTTTGAGCTTTAGATTTGGGTTTTTTACAGTAGATTTGCAGCAGAGTTGTCCCTGCCCCACCTATCTGCTCTACGGTACGGCAAGCGTCTGGCAGGTAAGGCTGGGTGAAGCCTCGGGTGGTTCAGCTAGGAACTGAGGGCGGTCTTTACAGCTCTCCTCAACAAAAAGGCCTCGCAAGGGCTGTCTGAAAGAAAAACGGCAGAGCTTTGGCGTTCACAGTTTGATTTGTGGTGTAGATTACATGCAGTTCAACTGCATGGTGTCTGAGTTGGGCTTGGCTCAATGCTGCATGGGTTTTGATGTTTGTGCTGTCCCTGCACCCCTTTTCTTTTCAAAGCGAGAGCAGCTATTGGGGTGTACAATTAACAGAAGATTGCCTGTTTGCCTTTTTCTCTTTTCCTGCGTCCCTGTAAGCTGCATTTACTTCATGGAAATGTAATTAAAATGTTTATGAGGGGGGAGAGCCAGCCCTGAATGGCACGGAGGCCGCCTCGCTGGGGGAGAGCTGGCCTGCGGCAGCGCCTGCAGCCCCTTCCTGCACGCAGTCCTCTGCTTGTTTGATTTCCCCCGCTGCGGGCCAGGCTCAGGAAGACAGGGGAATATTTATTTATAAGCTGTCTGTACAGATGTTTTCATTGTGGTTTGTGGTGCATTGGTGCCACTTAGTGGGGGGAGAATTGAATTGACAGCTTTAACAGTGCAGGGGAAAACAAGGAGAGCTGGGTTTCATATTCCAGCCCCCACCTCCACACCCCCAGCAGTATTTCTGCAGTTTAGATACAAATTCAAGTCTTCTGCTAGCCACAGAGCTGCTATGGGTACTGGAGGCGGCTGTCGGCAGAGTAATGCTGGCAGGCTGGACATGCACTGACTCTAGTCCCAACAGAGGAAAGCTGCACTGAAAGCACTGCTGAGTATTAGGCTAAATAGTCTGGCTTTGCTGATAGAAAAAATGAATCCAGCCATGCCTTGTGTTACGCAAGGTTTTAGCAGGCTTAAAAATCATTCTCTCTGTGTTGTGATTTCCACTATTTTAGGTGTAACGGGAAGGATGATGGAATGGGATGGTGTTAGCTCTGATTCCAGTTTTGGAGGAGCCAATCTATACAACATGTTAACAGTGTTTATTCAAAATCATTTAACTAGATTTTCTACTGATTTCCCCACAGAAAGGCCTGGAGGAAAAAAAGAAAATCCTGTGCTGTGATATTTGTAAGCAAGCTATTCTGCTCCCCCAAATAAATGCTTATGGTTAACTAATGGTACTTGGAGAGAGGCATGGATGTCTGCTGTTTGCAGATACAGAAATGGCCATCAGCCACAAACTTCCACATGAGCCTGGGGTTTCATTGCGAGGTTGCAATGGAGCATTTTGCACTCAAAATGCTTTGCAGCATCCTCTGTTTTGTATGGGGGGGGTGCAATTGTGGAAGAAGTTCTCTCTTGTCAAGGTGCTTAAGAACATCTTGTGGTTGATTGATATCTATGTATTTTTGTCTCATGTAGGAAAGGGCACTTTAGGGTGGTTTTACCTTGAGTTGAACTGAATTGCTTTTTTGTTTTTTTGCACATGGGCTCCTTCCCTTGTTGAGTTGTTTCTCTGTGTTCCTCTGCTGGGCGTGTGGCATGCGGTGCCTCAGGGCTCCAGGGAATCTGAACCTGGTTTTGCAACTCTTCCACGTGGGGAACTGCTGCTAATTTTAGTGAAATTTCTGGGCATGGAACAGTTACACTTTCAGTCCTTAAGAAAATACACCGTGACCAAGGATTGTGCTTACTGGCCTTAATCATACCTACTCTAGCTTTCATCTAGCTAGTCCTATTACCCTCAGCCGGAAAAGCAGTACTTCGCAGAGGTTGGCAGGTCCCACCTACTGAAATGTTTCCCGGAGCCCTTGGTAACTTCGTTTGTGCGCTACAGTGCTCTTGGCTCCTACAGGAGGGAGATTAAAGCTGGCGTGGGTGCGTGTCCTGGTGTCACCTCTCCATAGCTCTGCACACAGCCATACCTTCTGCACACTGCCTGCGGCATGCTCCAGTTCCTTCCAATTTATGCAACTGCCAAGCTGACAGCTCCCGGGTGATATGCGCGGGGCACAAATACTTGCATCTTCTACCTCAGTTTTGAACCCGTTTGTGTCTCTCTTGCGCTCTCACCAGAGGGCACTGCACAACATGTTGCAGCCTAATAAATAACCTCTTAACCTGCTTAGCTGCTTTATGCTCAGTGGCATGTTTTACAACGTTACCTGGAGTCCTTGAATGCTGGTTCCCATGGCAACCTGATATAGCATTTTTATTCTTTATTACTATCACTGTTTTATTGCTGCCTTGTTCAAATGTGCTGTCATCTGTATTTTGCCTTAGCGTGTGTGTGCGCGTGTGTATGCGTGCAACAAATGTGTTTCTAAAAATTATATTATTAAACAATTTAGTGAATTTGGAAAAAAAGTGATGATCTGTCACTGTCGATTTAATATTAAATGGAGAAGCACACCATAAATGGAAACAAACTAGAAAGAAAAAATAAACCAGCAACCCAAATATTAATACAGACAGCTTAGGATGTTTGATGGAGGTGCAAATAGTTGGGTAAAAGCAAATTAGTAGGAGAAATACTGCTTCTGTAGGGGAACATTATAGTCTTAATTTCCATGAGAGGGCATACTGACAATGTCCAGATGTTTTTAGGAGCGGGTTTTGGCCAAAGATGGTCATGGGAGCAAGGACCTAAATTATTTTAAGGTGACGCTTGAAACATTTACGGAAGGAACTCTACAGCCCAATAGAATACAGCCAGAAATTAAGCTGGTCATATGAATCCTTAATATGGATCAGGTTGTGGCTAACTCGTCGTTTGCACCATGTTTATGTTATGTTAATTCTATGGCTGACATGTTCTGCTTCTCTGCAAGGGCCAAGAAAGATTTCTTCTTCTGGCCTTGGTGATAACTGGGCTTCAGGAGTCAGGGCAGGAGAATCACCTTTGCTGAAGGACTGGAGGTGTGCTGGTCCTCCCAGTGATGCTATATCAACGGTTGACAGATGTGGCGTTGGGAAGGAAGGTGGGATTCCTGCAGGTGGGATTAACAGGGACCCTGGGGAGAGGGTTTGCCTTCCTTCCTAGTGCAGGGCACAGTCCATTCCCTAGGATCATTTGGGGGTTCTACCTAAAAAAAATTTTTTTTTCTTATTTGCTGTTGCAGGAGATAATAGCTGATAGCGGTAGAAGTGATGGGGATTTGGAGGAGCTGAAATGCGTTCCTTACAGGCTTCCTCAGGAGAGCTGCCAGGACTTAGCCAGGGTGCTAGCAGCTCCCTTAGGGCAGGAAGGAGCAGTGGGGCAGCCTGGCTCCCCGTGGGACATGCCCCACTGAAGCCTGGCTGGTGGGGGCTGTTTGGGGCCAGCTAATCACAGCCGACAGTGGGATGGGATTTTTCTTCAGGGCAAAGACTGCGTTTCTGGGAACGGCGAAGCAAACAGAGTTAAAGGCAGTGTGATCTTGTGCATACAGGAGCCAGCTGGCAAACCCCAGATAACAGATATCTTTCTAAGCACATGTTAGGAGCAGTGCTGTTTTCAATGGCTTCCTTGTGCACGCTGCCGTCTTCCTTCCCTACTCTAAGTATTAGGGGGCTGCTATAAAAATATTTGTTCTTTCTTAGCTCCTCTGTCTAAGTCACTCTTTC
>NW_008823913.1:1488323-1489668 GCF_000699105.1 Pygoscelis adeliae
AGCATGGCAGTGGGATATAAGTATCCCCTGTATGGAGGGAGGATGTTGAAAGGGCTGGGGTCAGGGCTGCCTCCTCGAGGGTGATCTCCCATATTTAAGGAATGGAGAGGCATCATTTGGAAAGGTATAAATTATCTAGGACAGCACACAGAATTTTACAACCTGCGCTTAAATCCTTCATTATATCTTGTGCCAGCAGCAAGGCGGATTCTGCAGCCTTTTCTAAGGATGCTAACCTAGAGATTCAGATGCTTTCGAGGATGTGTGTCCTTCCAGAAAAGTCTGAATTTTTTTTTTCCCTTTCATTCTTTGCAAATTCCTCTCTTTTGGGGTGATGCTTTGTAGCAGGACAGGTTTGACTGTGAGACTTTGGCAGGGAAATTTCTTCAAAGTGCTTGAAGTACACCCTTGCTCACCTCCAGGACACAAAGCTCCCAAAACAGATATAAACTGATCTGTAACTGGAACTTGGTCCTTGGTTGGGAAATTTAGGGAATGACTCTACCAGGACAGAATAGCTTTTCTAAAATTAAAACATTTCTAGATTGCCAGACTGCTGATTATTAAGAAGAAAAGTAGGGAGAGCAGCATGGGGAAGATAATGGGTTTCAAGAAAGCGGATTTCGGTCAGCTCAGAGCTATGGTCTTGGCAAGCTGCTCGGAGTGAAAAGGAAGTTTAGGAGAGTTGAAAGTTTGTTAGAGAAGCAAATTTAATGGCGCAAGTATGAACTCCCTTAATGGAGAGGGCAGATGGGAAACAGTAAGAGATTACTTTAGCTAAATCATGAGCTCTTTAATGACCTGAAACTCAAAAGCAACATAAAAAGTTGGAGAGTAGGTCAAACTATTGAGAACAATTTTAGTGTGAACATGCAAAGAAAAATGAGAGGGCCAAAGTCCAAATGAGCTACAATGGGCAAAAGACATAAAGGGCAGACAGAGGGGTTTCTATAAACGTATTTGTAGCAAGAGCTGGGCCAGGGAATGAGTTAGTCCACTGCTAGTCAGTGGAAAGGAAGAGCTCTCAAAAGATGGAAGTGAGAAAGCAGAAGTGGCGAATGACTTTTTTTTTTATCCTTTCTGTTCTTCCTGAGAGGGTCAGCTGCAGCCGTGCAGCCAGCACGCTATCAGGAAAGAGGGAAAGAATAGGTTTGAATACTTAAGTTAGCAGAGCCTGGAGGAATTCAGCTCTGGGTAGTTAGAAAACTGGCTGAAGCGATTTCAGTGCCATTAGTGATAATCTCTGAAAATCTGTGGAGGACAAATGAGGCTTGGGAAGACTGGAGAAAAGAAATCGTGATGGGATATCTTTCAAAAGGGGAGAAAGGGAGGAGCTGTGGGCAGG
>NW_008823913.1:1489680-1492250 GCF_000699105.1 Pygoscelis adeliae
AGAATTTTTTTCAGAAAAGTATGATAAAGGTGATCAAGTTGTTTCTAAGCACATAGAAGGCAGCAGTCCCTGGAAGAGCTAGAGACCTGCAGCTCCCGCAGTAGTCACTATTTCCATTAATACTTGGATGACATGCTAGAGAGCATGGTTATTCACTTTGCAGATCACGCTAAGCTGAGACAGGTACAAGCACAGCTGAGTTCAGGACTAGGATTCAGGGGGATCTGAAATAATAGAAATGGTCTGAAAAAAACAGGTTACAGCTTAGCAGTGCTAAGCAAAGAAGGAATGAACAACTGTAAAAGACCAGAAGTGGTCAGGTACCTGTTCTGCCAGAAATTATAAAAGAAAGTGTGCGTGGAGGGTTTCGGGATTACAGCGGATCACTAAATATCCCTGGATCTGCAATGCCATCTTGTTATATGGCAAAACCAAAAAAATCATCAGGACGTAGAAATATGGTTTCCTATAAAATATGAAAGGCATTCTGTTCATTTAATTTGGTTCTGGTGGTGGGTGCAATATGTTTAGTTCTGAATGTCACTGTTCAAGGAGGATACTGGCTGTCAGAAGAGACATTAAGAAAAATTTGCAACAACAAGGCTAGTTAAGCATGGGGACCAGCATCCCTGGGGAGGCTGCAGCTGAAATGAAGCAAGAGTACCCTCAGGTGATTTTTCAGCCCAAGATAAGATTTTTTTTTTTTTTTTAACTATCCTTTTACCTCATAGCAGAAAAGCTGAGAGATTTATTCATGCCCAGGGAGTAGTGGTGGAAAGTAAATGAAAATACAAAATTCCCACTTAATTGGAAGAAAGAGAAGCTTTTTTGGACATGCAGTTGACCAGATGAGACGCAAGCTTTTGGGCATCGCATGGAAAGACTGTGTACCTGGAAGTTGCTTTTCTTTTTTCTGCCCCCAGATAGCCCAGCTGGATAATACTAATAAAGGTCCAACTTCTCCCTGTAACTTTCATTGGCCTGGTATTGTTGTGGTTGAAACATCAGCAAAACTGTAAAATATTCTTGTGTTCTTTGTGTACTTGAAAGTTAAATTTTCTAATTTTATACTGTGGTTTGTATGTTAGTGAGACAGATCCCCAATTTAAATACTGCTGTTTTGCATGAAATGCTGAAGTACAGTGCCTGGAAATTCCTTGGTCCGTTGTTGATTTTTCATATCTCCTGTCAAGCTCTAAGGGTGCCTGAAGACCTATAAAAACATAAACCCCCGAATAGACAGAAATTAATACCAAGTTCTTCAAAAGGGAAATGGAGAATATAAGTGGTGTCTGGGGTGATATCAACATTTGGATCCCCCTCTTTCAGTCTGAAATCAGGCTTAGGATGGAGATGAAATAGCATCCAAGAGTTTTCATGACAGGAAGAGTCTTCAGACATCAGAAGACTTTAATTATGGCCAGAGTGATTCATTCAGTGGTTGGCATCTGTATCTCATTAAAATATGAAATCCTTCACTGTTTCTCCTTTAAATATGGAGGTATCCCTGTTTTATCTTTTTTGGCTTAGCAGAGCTATATTTTATGTCAGATCATTGCAGCGTACCTTTCGCGTGAGCCTGAGTTATGTGCAGATTATTTAATGCTGAAAATGTTGAGCAAATGTAATTCACCTGTGTTGCTTTCTCCAGAATCTTTTCTCCTTCAGCAACCAAGTGCAGCAGAGAAGCAGCTTGAAATGAAATTGGAGTATTAATTTCAAATTATTGGGGGAATGGGAGTAATCAATAAAAATAAGTTATTCTTTGTATTTTTTCCAAAAAAAACTGCTGAGCCCTAATCAACAAGTGAGGGTTTTCCTGAAGCAAACTATCTCAACGGGCCCAACTCAACTCCTGCTAAAAATGATAGGGAAAAAAAAATCTCCCATGGACTTCAGTGGGAGCAGCCTGCTTTGAACTGACTTTTATTGTTATGGGGAAATATGCATTTTGTCTGCAAGAGATTGACCATAAATACCTGTGCAGATGAATGCATGTGCAGCTTGGTACAGCAGTATGAAGCTACGTGAGAGTCAGGCAAGATAACAATAGGTGAAAGCCTTTTGTTACACCTTTCTTGCCCCCACCCCACCAGAAATAAACTGCTAGGTATATTTTGAATCAATAACTTGCCAGAATTTCCCCATTTTTTCCACTGTCTTGCTGTGACTTTTTAGATTTTGGAAAGAGAGGGTGTGTACACACACAGAATTTTACAACAAATTAGAAGCAATTAAGTGTTTTCAGTTTTCTTACATCAGTTGTGATTAGTGCAGGGGCTTTCTACTCTACTGCCTCTTTCCAAAATGCATTAAGGCTGTCAGATGTAAATTGGGGGCATCAAAGCACTTTCTGCATAGGGTTATGAGCTGGTCTGTAGTGCAGATTGCTCTGAATTCTCCCAATGTGTTCAATGCCAAGCACAAATTGCATTTTAAAAGCAATATTTTGTTTGGCCAGCGTGTATTAATCTAACTGTATTCAGCAGCTGTGAGGTTAAATTCTGGTTTGCCAGTTGGCTTTAGGGTTTGAAACAGAAACAGCAGCAACAGGTTTCTCAGCCTCTGCT
>NW_008823913.1:1492322-1508474 GCF_000699105.1 Pygoscelis adeliae
CCTTAATTTATCAAGGGCAAGCACTTAGCCACGCAGCCATTTGCCGCTCTTTGGTGGGTGTTATGATCTGCCCAGAAATACTGAAAAGAGGGAGAACTAGGTGGAAAGTTGGGACAAAAATATATAAGGAGCTGGAAAGAGGGCTGACTGCCAAAATCTGTGGTGTTACAGTTGGCCCCCAGCTTTGCTCCTTGCTTGTCTTGGCGCTCTAGTTGCAAGACAAATATATTTGTTTTACTGTTGTTCGTGAAATCTGGCTGGCTGCATAGCAAATGGTGCTAAGCAGTAGGGAGACTTCATCTCATGAGTCATCTATGAACAGTGAGTGGGACGGGAGGGTGATGATTTAGGTCATGCAGGCTGGGCCACGAGGTTTTCGATGCTCTCTTTCATAAGCACTTCATCAGTAAGAAACGGCCACAGGATGCAGCCTTCTCTTCTGCAGATTGGGGCAGCAATACTCCGCTGGTGTGGGGCTGGCTGATAAGCAGACAATTTGGGATGAACCATGAGTAGTTTCCTGCTGTCCCAAGGGGAAGCAGGTGTGGGGAGTAGGAGGAAGAACGGTCTGGTGGTTACAGCATCCTGATTCAGGAGATTAAGTCTCCTTGAAGCAGCGAAGAGCTGAATTCGGTCTCCAAGCCTTGTTCTTTATCTGTGTAACAGAAATCATGCCAATGCCCAGCTCGCCAGAGCACTGTGAGGATAAATCCACTGAGGACTCTGAAGTGCTCAGATAAATACCTGCGAGAGCACAAGGAGGCATTTGTGCTTGTATGAGGCATAAGTACTTTATTAGTAATGACCCGGAAAGGACAGAGCTACTTGCAGGTATAGTAAGCAAGTAAGTACCTCCTGTAGTTGACAGGCTCTTGGTATAAATCATTTGTGGAATAAATGACACAAGAGAATTCATGCTTCCTAGAGGAGAAGGAAAGAAGTCTCTGCTGAGCTTAATAAAAATGAAAATTTGGTAATGGATAATATGAGTCTAGAGGGGGTCACAGTCTGCTTGACAGGAGCTGTAAGGTCACAGATTAAGTAGGTGCCCACGTCGGTTGCAGCAATATACAGGAGATTATTGAAGGAAGATGCATCCTGGGTATCTCTCCCACAGAACAGAAAGATCTGGGATAGCTGTAACTGTGGTTTTGCACAGCAGAATTCAAAGAAATTATTGCAGCAAAAAACTGTGTATTTGACATCATGCCTTTAAAACAGACGGGGTGGCTTCCAAGAGCCTCCTCTTTTGAACTTCTGAAGGCCCCTGTAAAATAGGGCAGGAGGAGCTTGCCCTGTGCTGTGCCAGTCCCGCAGGATCTCATGAGCCTGAGGCTGTGCTTCCAGCATGGTCCCAGCTTAAAGGGAGAGGGTCTCCAGCTCCCCCCCTCGTGCTTCTAGCCACATGTTCCCTTTCCTCCCAGCCACTAGCATATGTGCTCGGAACTGCTGCAGAGCTCAACCAGCCAAAAGCTAACACGAAAAAAAAAAACCCAAACTAGTTTCTTTTGGGCTAATTTCCTGAATTGTCTCACCACTTAGTCATAAAGGTACTGGTGCAAGAGAGAAGGTGGGAACATACAGCTGGGGGCAAAGGGAAGAGTGGGAATTGGTTAGCTTATAACTTCCATCAGCTAAAGCTGCCGTGGGGTTGTCACGTCTGGGCTGTTACGGCTCTGTCTCCTTGAAATGGAAGAAATGCATCAAGCCGAGGTCAGGAGTTCCTTTCGCGTGTGGCAGCACACGGTCTGCTGCTGCTGCTCCGTGGTGCCGCTCTGTCTAATCTTTCCCCATGTGTCAGCGCTATCAGCATGCTTTTTGTATGGCGTGTTTCAACAAAGGAGCATTGGAGGCAGCATCCTTCCCACGTTCTTCCAAAAACTGGGTCAGCTGGGGAGCAACAAGCAACTGCGTCTGCACTGCAGTGGCCGCAACCTAGAAGAGATACAGTAACATACCTGGACAAGTTCTGCTTGTGAAAAAGCATGAATTCTAGCTCATTAAACCACCAAGCCTCCAAGCCTCCAAATATTGTAACGTTGAGGTCAGGAAGTAGCTGTAAATTGAGTGACTGGAAAGGAAACCAAATTAGCTGCTTACTGTTTTTCCGGAGTTCCTGCATGGAGGTCGTGCAGATGTTCGTCATAGCACAAGGCCTCCAAGTTGGTGCAGTTCATCTCAATCGATACAGGCTTTCACTCTCCTGCAGTGATGTTCCCTGGCACTTACCTTTAGCTGTAGAAAGAAATTATTTGAGAAAAGGCCTCTCTTCTATATAGCTATTTTTTCCCCATTATAATAGTTCAGCCTTCTTCTGCTAGTCTAATTCCTCCTACTCTCCAGAATTCACATTCTTCAGGCGTATAACAACTGCTACCAGTTATTTTCCCCACTGTGATCACTGCAGAGCCAAGTTACACATCTCATGTTTTAGAAATTTTCTTTTAAAAATATGTTACTTCAACTCCAATAATAAGGTGGGTTTTTTTTCCTTCCAACAACTTTATTAGTGTCTAAAGGACAGAATTAAGATGCACTCATACCGGCGAGGTGCTGTTCTCTCCCTCCTCCATGCAATGATGGCTTGTCTGCATCCAGCCAAAATTTTGCTCGTCCGGGCACCCCACCTTGTCATGCTGCGTACCCCTGCCTAGGTTGCTGTTTCTCCTCACCACCCCAGAGGAGTGTATGTGCAAGATGCGCTCATAGCTCTTGAGACACAAAGCCACGACCAGCTACATCTTGCATTACTTTGCTGTGTTACTGTGTTGATAAGATGCTTGCTGGCCTGGTAATCTCACAGCTAAGCCCAGGGGTTTGCAATTCAAGAAGGAAACTTTCACTATTACCCTGAAAACAGAAGCATAGAAGGAATTAATTTGGAAAGAGCTTCATGTAAAATTTTTATATGCCACCCTGCTGCCAAGATATCTTGCCAATTGGGTGGTAGTAGCATGGTTTTTAATTTCTCTCTCTGTATACAAACAGGATGACTTAACCTCTTCCTCTTTATCCCTGAACAAAAGAAAAAGCTAACGATTTGAACAGATGTTTTGCAAATTGGTAGCTGGCCTGTGGTGCAGTAGGGAAGCAGTGTGGTCTTTGAACAAAGCTTTATGTCATCTGCCCTTGGTGCTTCCTTTCTGTTTGCTGCCTCATATTGTGCCTGGATGGGTCCCTTTTCCAAAGGACAGAGATCACAGTAAGAATCCAAAACAAGATACGTTTGCAACAGGAAAAGCTGGTAGACTGTGCCTGCTTGTGAACAGCCCTGTTGAGCCCTCAGGAGGACAGGAGAAACAGCATCCCAAGCCAAGATCTTGGGGATGGCAGCGGGAGAAGATGACTTGGGTACTAATGGTGGGAAGGCAGCCACGGAGAGGATGGAGATACAGGGACCTGGAAGTGCCCTGGCCACGCAGTGTTGCCTGGACAGAGGGGCAATATGGAAAGGTCTTGGATCTGCACCAACGAGTGAGAATCAAAGCCTCTGCCAAGTCAGTTACAGTGGCTTGAATGGCTCCTTCTTCGTGCGGTGCGAGGAGGAAGCCGGGGCTCTCCTAGGCCTCCTTAATCCAAAGAAATTGCAGCAATTTACCTACATCATTTTCTGCGTACACATAGTTAAACTGGTGTAGTCCTTTAGCATGAACGCTCAAATTGGTTTAAGAGTGGCTGATATAGATCAAATGTATTGGAACTAGCTAATTTGAGAGTGTCCGTGCAAGGAGGTTACGCCAATTTAACATCATCAATTTAGATGCCAGTAGTTGCATTAGTGTGGTGTTTGAATGCAAACTAACAGGGAGAGCGACTAGGAAATGGCTTGAAGAGGCATTTTTCACTGAAACAGTGTGTAAAGCTACTAAAATTAATAAAATTTTTGAGTTTTTATTTATAGTAGAAAATTGTGGTATCATCTCACAGGGACTTGATCTTTCTGGGGAAAGAAGGGATTTTTTTGGTTTTTTGTTTTTTTAAGGAAAGAATAGGGGAACTGCATAATTTATGTGTTTTATGCTTGTATCTCCTAAAATTGTCCAGAAACATTCTCCCAAAAATGCAAATCTTAAGACTCTGATAGATTTGGGTCTGGATGAGTCAGGTGTTTCAGCATGTGAGATTATAGTCTAAAATGAAGAATTAAGTATAATATTTCTGCACACACGAGTGGTTGACATCCCTCAAGGTTGCTGTCGTGCCCAACTAAAGTTGTTTTTTTTATGCAATATATTTCTTTCTTCCTACACTTGAGATATCTCCTCCCTTCCTCCGCCTGCTCCATGGTGTTACTGTGCTTTCCTAACTACAATTAAAATGTTGACACCTGGCTTGGCTCTGCAGATTAGGATTTGATTTTCTGTAATTATATGTTATCGCTCACATTCAGTAGCAATTTTACCTTCTGTACAATATGATAACACTTATTAATTCAATAAAAGAAATCAATTCACAGGCAATTTCAAAATGTAACACCTTGGTAACTGAGTACTAACCAATCAGATTATGCATCTGACATTGTGCCTTGTCATTTAATCAGTAATGGGTGATTGCAAAAGCAGATATATGTCAGATGTTAATTAAGAATAACACAGTTTGGGACCATAATGTTAGCAGTGCCTGTTTTGTTATGATGCTGTGCTGAATATAGCTAATATTTGACTTGCACTTAAGTATTATTTACAGTAAATGGAACGATAAGGATATTTATTCTGTCTCTGTGTTCCAACAGATGCATTAAGTTTTCTTTTTAATCAGTGGAACATACTGAGTGTTAATGGACCGCCGCACAGTACGTGTCTGTGTAGTGGGATGTGGAGGTGGTTTTGTTTGTAGTGAACATGCTCCATCTTATCTTCTAGAAAGTTATATAGTCTTGCTTTCCCATGGCTTTTTTTATCTTCTCGAAGTGTTTTACTTGGCATCTGCCAATCAAGTCTTTCCATAGGGTTATTGTTATAGTGTTGAAAAATAAATGTGGAAGCCCTGGGAATGTACCACCTCCAAATCTGCTGAAACCTTCCCCACCTCTCTGCCCTTGTCCCTTGCAACAGATAGCAGGTGAAATGCGTTCTCCTTCACCAGTGACCCTGCCTGGAGACTACTTAACTGTGGGCAGGTAACTGGTATTGTCTTTCACTCCATTTACACCTGCTATTTTCTCCCCTTCAGGATGTCTTCAAGCTCTAACCTCGTGGTTGTTCACAAGGCTTAAACCGGCGCTTTTTCCCCTCCTTGCTTTGGGCCTTCCTGGGGTCTGTTTGATCAGGATTGACCACGTTGTCTATCCTGATCTTCAGCTCCAGTTCAGGGCTGCTTGACGGGCGCTTGGTGCCACCAACTTCCAGCACTGTCACTGGCAATGAAGGACGTGCAGGACCTGGCCTTTAATTTCATATCTTCACTTTAAAGACCCATTTGTTCTGTGTGCTTAGGACCTATTAGTCCAGTTAAATTAAGATGAGAACAGGTGAAATATGCCTGAAACCGACATTTCAGCTTAGGCAAATGTTATCATGCTGACACAACCTTCCTTTCTGATTTGTAATTAAGTTAGAGCCAAGGCTACCAGCTATTAAACTCTACAAAGCAAACGTATAAGATGCAAGGAATCTCCAATAAAGTTGTAAACTTCAATTAGACGGCACCAGCCCAGGGTCCTGAGCTTTCATTGGACACTTACCTAATTTTATTATAACAGCCGCATCCTAAATGAGCAGCTCTGGGGCATAGTTTATTCATTTAACAGTCCATATATTCATTAAATCTTACAAATTGGCATCGGAGTTTTGTTTTTAGCAACTTACTCATTGAAAGTGGGAGGCACAGTCAGCTTTAGATAACTTGTATTTTCTGTTTGGTAAACTATTTTCATTCAGAGATTGCCTAAAATGTGGTAATTCCTATGAGCTGGGGTAAATTTTCCTATTAAAGTGATTCACTAATGGCTGATAAAGCTACACGGAGCTTGTAAAACCATTTGCTGTGAAATTTCAGCAAGGAAAGAGCTGTCTCTCTTGCCCCAAGATATCATTGATTTCAGGGAAGTGGAAGGATTGCAGGTGGAGATGGCAACAGGGGAGGCTTCGTACTTTTTTTAACAGTAGTTTCTTTTCCCTCCCTCCATTTTACCAATAGACAAATGCAACGTTAGTTTCTCTAATTTTTTTTTTTTAAACTCATACTGAAGTATTACCATCTTTTCTTCTGCTGTGGTTTCCCAGAAGAAACACGTGCTTCAAAATAATGTTGTTTTGTCTAATTGTCTATATCATGGTTTCATACTGAGTATTCCAGGGTGGGTACTTGTTTTGGCTTGTCCTTTCATTATTGTCCCTTTATATAATTGAGCCAGTCAGAACTTCAGTGATTTAAGCAGCACTCTGACAACTCATGTCCTCGTGTGTGAATCTTGGCTTATTACTTGAGTTTGGTTTTTTTGAACTTCTAAGGAAGCAGAGTGTTTATTTTCAAACGTGCATGCCGGTAATGAAGCAGTCCTGTATTTTGCAATAACTAATGAGTATGTCTGGAGAGACCCCAAACCTTGGAAACTGTCAGTTTTCAGACTGCCTTGTTACACTGAAGTTTAGGAAATACCTTGTCCTTTCAGGAGGTCTTATTGTGCTGTATTATGTATTTCTGTAATGAAGATATAATTATGACCTTAATTCTAGCTAGAAAAAGGATAACTTAAACTTTTCGTCATGAGAATTTTCACCTCTAATTTGGATCTTACTGCAGGTTTTCCCAGTGTCCTTAAGAGGGTGAAAAAAGGTTTCTCTTGAATAGCCATTTTCATTAGTTTACATTCTGCTGCTTATCCTGTCTGTGCAGGGAAATCTAAGATGACTAGTGAAGGTTGCCAAACTGTCTTTCCACAGAAGGAAATTGATGCTTACAAAATTCTGATGGATCAATCCCTTTATCAAAATACCCACAGACTCCACACCCAGAGTGGTGAAATGATAATAAATATTGGGTGTTGAGCTAAGAATGTAAAATTATCCCCCAGTAAATGCTTTTAATAAGTTACTGTTTCTTAAGAGCTTTGGTTTTTCTGTGTGAATTTTCTTAAAGGGAGGAAAAAGATGGCAAATATTGAGTTCGTTCAAGCTGGATTCTTTGACACAGAATCAGGTCACAATTTCTTTCTTCATTAGCTTTTTATTTCACAAGGTAAAGAAGAGCTACACATTTCCTAGTCCATAGCATGGCAACTTGTAACAGTGCTTGGTTTTAACAGGGTCTGCTGCTTGTGATGTACTTCGTAATCTGTACTGTCTTCAAAGGCAACTGATAAAAAGAAGGGACCTGTTACAATAATGGAAAACAAACTCATTCTTAACCCTTTCCTTAGTGTTGAATTACTGCTTCTACTGAATAGGAAAAGGATCTATAACTTGAGGGGATCAGGACTGAACACCCAGTAAATATGTGTAAAATAAAGCATCCTACAGATTTAGCGGGCAGGGGCAGGGTAAATGACTGACCCAACACCCGCACTGGTGGTACGCCAGAAGTGATAGGGCTTTGCTTCCCGTAGCTCCTCCTCTGAAACAGGGCCTTGGTGCAAAGCATGACCCTGGTGTTTTCGTGGCAGGGTGTAATTGATAGATAAGTTGATACTGGAAATAATATGGAACTACTGAAATTAGGTCAAGCTGCTGGTGTGCCTGTGATACGGGAGACTTCTATTTATCCTTTAAAAAGGGGTTTATAATGGGATTCTCTGCATGTTTGTGCATATTGAAGGAGAAGCGAATCATGGGCTGCAGGGTTTGATCAAGCTGGGACAGAACAGTGATTTTTAAAAGGCAGTGCTGGCAGAAGCGGTGAAAATTTTATGAATGTACAAGTAACCTCATGTCATACAGGGATTATTCCTTTAATGTGTTTATGCCTTTATCAAGGGTGGAATGGCTTTGTTGCCTAGCTATATAGCATTAACTTGCTTCTATCTGAGAAATAATACCCATTAGTAAGTTCTGACTTATGTATTTATTTCCCATGTTCCTTATCTGGCGTAAGTTGATATAAATCCTTCTCCTGCCAAGTCAGAACATGGATGAGTTTCCTCTGGCAAAAACTGATACTGCAGCTTGTCCTTTAGCTCTCAGGCCTCACGGGTTTAACATCAGTGGTTTGACCTCTTCCCGTTCAAAGGATAACGTGAGCATTGCTATCTGTAGAGATGCATGATGACAGAGTAATCATACTTCGTACTGAAGATTACCATGCTTTTGGCAGTCACAGATAAACTCAGCTTCACAAACTGAGCATAATGACATTATATATAACTGGTTTCTATTTAAGAAAAAAAAGGGGGGGGGGGGGGGCAATAGTAGAGATAAATGTGCCGAAGGTCAGAGCTAGAGGTAGAACTTGACTCTGTGTCATGTATGCTAACCCCAGTGCTGTCCTGTCTGCTGGATGACTGTCTTGTGTTTTGCTGGATGAGCAGATGTCCTGGAGAATTAGGGATCACAGTGATGGGCCTGATGGCAAGAGTCCAATCTGCTCTTTGACATGGAGGCTTTGCTTCTATTATGTCTCCATATGTGTATTTTCCTGCCCAAGGATTTAATGGAAATGACTGCTAGACTTTGAGATCAGTGAACCTCCTCAAGGTCAATTCCTTCCGTGTGTAGGTAGTGTTATATTGCCACCCTTGCAGCTGGTCACTTACCAAGTCTTCATAAAGATACATGGTGAAAAATGTAAGGATTACAGAGCTGAGTGTCTTCACCCAGCAGGACCTATACATGCCAGTGAAACTGGAACTCAGCATAAAGACATTTGGAAAACACTTCTAAGTACATATATTCCTTTGTTATATTTAAATTTGACTACCACATAAGAAGGTTCACTAAGTTTGGGGAGCTGTCTGTCCTGTATTGGTTGTACTGACTTAAGTAACACGCATAATCAGCTGGAAGGCAAGTAAAATTTTGACCTGTAGTAAGCTCTGCACTTCAACAAATAACATTTCAAGACTTCAGCATTTTCAAATAGATTTGGAAGGATACAATATAGATCTTAAAATGCACGGTTGATTTAGTCTAAGCTGTGATATTAAAGATGGATAAAACCAGAAATAAGCTTTCACTTTCAAGGTCATTATTTCTCAGTTCTAGGTCATTTGATACATTTGCCAGCCTGCTGCAGGCTCTCAGAGCTGAGTAGCTGCTTATCCATGGTAACAGTTTTACTTTACCCCACCCAGTATTGCTGCTGATTGGTAGAGTAAAACCTGGCTTTCAACCACGATGTAGGGGCACAGAGACACTTAATGGCAAAACTGGAATCTCTCCTTTCTGTTGAAGCATGAGAGTTGTCAAAGAATACTGTAAATTTTTACCACACTAGTTCAAACTGGCTCTTTATCACCTGGTTTCCCTATGGGAAGTCAGAAATCCATCATAGCACCAAAGCACTCCATTTTAAGGCAGTCAGTAGGTCTCTTGAGCAGATGGGAGAAACTTGGATTGAATTAAAACCATATTGTGAAAGGTGTTCATTGTCCTACTCTCTGTGAGTTTCCTGAATTTACCTGGGAGGATGTTCAGGAGAAGAGGCAAAGGACTTGATATTGTAAGTTGTCATCCTGGGAACATAGTCACTGGGGTGCTACTTTCTTTAAGAGAGCCGTACTCCAGAGTTCATGAAATAATTAAAGTTAGTCCTCAAAATGCTGACCATCACATAACTATTCCTGTCTCAGCCATGCAAGGAATCTGTCTCCTGCCTTTCTGCCAGCACTCCTTCTCCCCTTTCACTTACCCTTCCTGCCACACTCTGCAGCAGTGCAAGATCCCAGTATGTTGCTGAGAAGTTACAGGGATTCTGGAAGACTTGGGGAAAAATGTCCAGGGATGAGAAACGGTATGGCACTTGATAGGTTACAGCAGTAAGTAAATTACGTGACGTGTCATTTGCTGTGAAGTACCTACTGCAGAATCTGTCCCCTACTTCGGTCCCACTTAAGTCTTTACAATGAGGCTTTCGGAGGTCTTAGCCGGTATTTTACACAGGTTTACCCTTGTGCTGGTCCTCTGCATGCAGCTGTAGTTAATCCCAAAAGTGTGTTCCAGGTTGTTGTTCTCATCAGAAATGTGGGGAGAAAGCAATTTTGTGGGAAGATCGGAGAAGGCTCTGCATTCCCATGTGTGACAGCAGCCCTGCGGTTTCCAGGCTGTGTGGGGAAGGAAGAAGGGTGGTGGCTGGCGGGAGGTTTAGGAGACCAGCCGCAAAGTTAAATCACTTCAGCTCTGCGTAGGGCTGTAGCTAAAACTTTCAGAGGTTTGAAGTTCGATGACCAATCTGAGAGACTCCCCTGCCAAACTATGTGATGAAAACCAGAGCAGATGATGTCAAGGCTCTCTTACGGATGTCCCCTGCACAACCACCACTGCTCTTGGATTGATCGTAAGGAATTAAAGAGCCTTCGCAGTGGCTAAGCAGGCGTGTGCATCTTTCATAGTAGCACGAGCTGCTTACGTGGTTTATGTTTCCATGGTATATCAGGAACAAAGAAGCCTGGGTACAAAGCCTGTTTGAAAATTGATCCTCAGTGAAATGGGAATTTACAAATGTGGCATGATCTTCTCAAAAATAAAATTGAGCTTTACCCATATTACTATTAAAGTATAAAGCTTTAATTATGCCCTAAATCCACTCCTTTAGCTGGGGGGCTCACATGATTAGCAGCAAGAAAAAAAAAAGGCATCTGGAGAGGCTATGTGGTGCCGTGTTTTCCCATATGTGAAATTTTATACAGTACAAATTATTAAACACCAAACCTCTGGAGAAAGATTGTAATGAAAAATTTAGCACTCCCCCATCAGGCTGTGACTAATTTGCCTTCTGACTAGATCTGAAAGAATGGAGGGCTGTGCTGGGGGTAATCCTTGATGAGTAGCTGGCAAGAGGAAACAAGTAGTAGTATAATATAGTGCAACAGGAGCAGCAGTGTCACACTTCTGTGGATAGCCTCACTGAGAGACAGTTAAGGTAAAAATAAAGAAAAAATAAATCACCATGTTTAATCAAGGTTTGTGGGAGCGTATCCCATTCTTTCTATTTTGATTTTGGCCTCAAGCTCCCAATTTTCATCTTGCAACACTTCTTTATAATAAAGGCGTACAGTAGAGGGGAGAGAGGAGACCTGGAACGGATGCTGTCTAGCTCATACGTTGGGCGGTCCTGTCTTGTTCGTGCACGTAGGCATACGCGCATCTTCTCTCTCACATGGTCTTGTACCTTCCCCCTACCCTTCTGCCGCTCACACCTATTCCCCTGCTCAGGGGATGCTGCCCACAGCAGACTGTGCTCAGGCCCTGAAACGTTCAACGCTCTGGGGCTTCAGATGTGAGAGCACAAGCAGCTGCTCAGGAACCTGTTTTGCACCAAACGCTGGCACGGCTGGGCCACGGGATCCCCCCCTTCTCAGCCTCCTGCGCTCTGAGCACAGAAACGCGGGAGATGGGGCGGTTTCTGGCATAAGAGCGCTGCATTTTAAGTATCTGCACAGATGGGGTGTTCTTCTGAAATACACCATCAAGCCATGACTGAGAGGACTGTCAAATCCATGCTAATGCTCAAATCCATGCCACTGCTTGTCCTGAATACAGTGGTCCACTCAGTAAGTGGCAGGGACTGTTCCCCAGGAGATTGTGTTGGGGTTTATAGAAATATGCAGCAAATGGTGGAATGTGCTTCTACCTGGTTTACATTTTTGTTTGTAGATGAACATCAGTTAGCATTTTCTTTAAAACTGTTTATGAAGAATTTCCCCTTCCCCCCGCCTTTTTTTTTCCTTTTTTTTCCCTTCTTTAAGTTTGTCCCTGCAGAATTTTGCAGGCATGTATCAGCTTGATAGTCAAGCAAAAGGATGCTAAAGCTACCCTGATGTGACTGGAGGCACCCACTGTGTGATTCTCTGTGATTAAGCGTTACATCATGCTAGGTACTTATTACAATTAAATTCTTCCTTGCCGGAGCAGCCTGCATCATCGCGATTGTCACTGTGGGAGAACTGATGCTGTTGCAGCAATAGGCTGAGTAGTCCGAGGGTACCCGCCTTTTTCTGGCCTCTTTTCTCCCATGTTTCTTGCTAACAAAAGAAAGGCTCCATGTTGACCCCATGTGCAGTTTATAATGTCTTGTCATAGCTGGAACATGATTTTAACAACAGAGGAGTAACCTTGTCACGTGCTTTGTGTCCACTGGCTCAGAAAGCCCCTGAATCCCCAATTTCCTGGAGGAAGAACTTCCCCCACCATCCATAAGTTCATATTTGCCCCTAAAAGCCAGGAATCGGTTTTGCCTGGATGCTTCAGAAGTAAAGGGCTGTAGGCACAAAGAACCCTCTCCCCAGCGAGTCAATCTAAAATCCAGATTTTACAGTCTTAAGTCCAAGAAAACTCAGCACCAGCAGATTGCTCTTGGCCCCTGCCTGGCAGGGTGTTGATTAATAATTTGAACGTGCAAATCCTCTTTCAACTTCTGTGAAATCTAAATTGTCCATCTGAGGCTTGCTTCTTTCAAAACAATTCTACTGTGATTTTCACTGCTAGCATAATTCTTTGTAAAATAGATAACCCTGTCAGTGGCAAAGCTGTGCCGCACACCTGGAAGGCAGCACAGCTGCCTGAGTGCTGGCGTACAAATGTGGAGAGCAGGTGATAACTGGAGATCAGAATTTAAACTGAGTTCAGTTCAGATATATCCAGCCATATTCCACTTCCTTTGCACTATACCATACATATTTGTCTTTTTCAGGAGTTTTATTTTTTTTTAAGGCTGAAATTTTGAGGGTAGAACATGAGAGATTGGAATCTCGATGCCTTTAGGAGTCAAGGTACCTGAGGCACGTAAGAAAATCTCAGCTTTAGGACTCGGCAGAAGATAATGGTGCAGCCACTTATTGGACTCGGCAGAAGATAATGAAGCAGCCACTTATTCAAGCAAGTCACTGATGGTGCTCCTGCCGCTGCATTCTCCCTGTGGGCAGAAGGAGCTCGTTTTTTGGGATAAAACAACAGAGGTTTCTGTGAGATGAATTATGGGCTTTTCCACAGGTGGGCTGTGAGGTGGGAGCGTGCTGGTCCTGCTAGGTGGATGGTTTTTAGGAAGGACAATACCAAGCGTTGACAAACGTGTCATAGCTCGTGAACTTACCTTGTTACAAGATGCTGTCATGTTTTATGCTTAGCTATTCTGTTTCCATGTTGGCTCCTTTTTTATGGTTTCAGGAAAAGGATATAATTTTACTCTTGCATCACTGCAAATCCATAGTAATTCTATTAATGAAAGAAAAAAAAAACCCACCACCTGGTTTTAGAAACCGTGAGAAAAAGAATCACCTCTGGTGGTTTTGAAAAAGGACCTTGTTTGCCCAGTAATTCAATATTGCTCTATCATCTCAATAATGAGAGTTCAGCTCATAATGGCAGCGTGTTACAAAAAAGGCTGTACAACTTAAACATGTTGTAAATCCAACTAATAAGTATAAATTGATTTTTAAGGGGAAAAAATGTGCACAAAACTAGTCTTTCACCATATGTTTCAACTCTACCAGAAACCTTACTTGAATGGTATTTCAATGTGCTTTACCTATTGTGTTGCAAACTTTTTCAGACTCTGTCAAATTGTACTAAAGCTTTTAAAATACAGATGGTGGTAAAATCCCTGGTGGAAAACAGACTTCTATTTCAAACTTCAGTTCTGTTTTTTTCTCTTCTAGTTCATAGCAGATTTTGACAGATCAGAAGAAATATTCACAGCTTGATGCAGCTGGATTCTTCTTTGGCATGAGCAGAAACATCTGGCCCCAAAACAGGGCATTTTACCAAAGGGCCGAAATAAATGTACATGCATCTGTTGTGCTAATATATTTTCCTGTGAACTCAGATGTTAATTGTTTTGTTTTGCTGAGACAACAGTGTTGGTTCAGTGAATAAGATTGTTTCCTTTATCCCTCTGTTAATTGTTTCCTTTAGCGGTAATACTGTTTTAAATAGGAAACTGTCAGGTACATTGTGAATAGCAGTAAGGTAAAGTGTTTTGAGCAAGGATATAGTGCAATGGTATCTAGACATGTACTGTTATATAGAATTTGCATATCGACTGAGGCAATTATTAGCACAAAACTCCACGTAGACCAGTTTTACATCTCTAGGAGACATGTTCAGTTTTTGCATCATAATTTCAGAGGCTTTTGCCATCCCCAGTTGCCACTTCTAGTGTCCTCTTGCTTCTCATCCACAGGCAGCAACAAGGGAACATTAAAGATCTGAGTAATTACCTGGTTATCTAGCTCTACCCGTAGTTATGCCTTGGTGAATTTTGGGCTTTGTTCCTTCTCCCACACTTGCTCTTGCAGAAAGAGCTACAGTTCAGAGAAGCCATTTTGCTGACTTTTAGTCTCTGGATTGAGCTTTCAGTTTTGTTCCCCCTGGTTATAGCAGTTCTGGGCCCCACTGCTGCTTGTAAAGATCCCATGGTGTGACAGACCTTGGTCATTTCCCAAATCTGTATCCAAGGTACTTTGAAGCCTCCTGCCTTTGGGCAGCGCTCAGACAAAGGTCTTTCTGCCCAAAGTAAAACCTGACTGTCCCAGAGCAGTCCTGAATCCCATCATATCTTCCCAGTAGTGAAGGCATTGCTCCCTTACCCCTCTTCCACAAAGCCTTCCTATCTGGTGGCTTCATTTTTTCATGCTGTTACCTCTGTGCCTCTTCGTACTAAAATATTTCCTGTGGAGGTGTGGGGTTTCCATGCAGTATCCAAAAAAGCAGCAGTTCCTTTTTTTGCTTTTTCAGCAAGCTCTACTCTGTTAACATTATACTTTCTTTCTAAGAAATATTTACTTACACATTATCCAGGGAGAATAATCTCGTGGTTAAAATGCAGGATGGTTGCTATTAAAAGCTGCAATGCTTTTAGCCATCCAGTTTTCTCTATAGTTGCAGTCCTAGCTTTATCCCAGGTCCATTGCTTGATGTTCCCAAAGTCATTTGATCCTTTCATTCCTTCTGAGAAACCGGGACAATCATAGTACCCACTGCACATCCTTGCTGTTTAAACTTGATGGGTATTTGCAGAGTATTTGGAGATGCTCCCAGGAAGTATTAGTAGGATCATTAATAAACGCTTCTTGCTATTGCTGCGTTATCCTCTAAGGTGCTGTTTGTATAACTCTAGACTTTCCCACTGAACAAGCAGAGAAAACAGACGCTTATTACTGTTTAAAATACCTTTCTGCACCAAATGTGACAAGGAAGATAAGCGTTTCCTGCAGCTAAGACCATTCTTAAGGGAAGGACTGCAGCAGTCTGTTACTTTAATTTTGCTTTAAAAGCTGCTTGTTCCAGTTCAAGTTAGACTGATTCATAACTTATTTAACCTGAACAAAACTAAGGTTTGGCTTAAAGCTTGATAAGCGTGCTATACACCATTTACAACAGTTTAAATCAGCTTCAAATCAGCCTTTAGTTAAACTAGTGGACTTGTTTATTTTGGTGCTTGACAAGCCTTTGTGCCCTCTGTGAAACGATGCAGGCTCAGTGGTTTGCGTTTCTCTGGGCCTGCCTTGGGCAGGCTCAATGGCTTGTGTTTCTTTGGGCCTTAGGCAGGTTTCCCCTTCTCTGAACCTGGCTCATCCCCAAGCACAGCCTTTCTGAAAGGCACCAGCGCAGCTTTGCTCTCCAGAATCAGTGAGGAGATGATGTCTCGCCTCACAGGGAGCAATTCAGAACAGCTGGGTAACCTTCAGTAGGTGGTGTATCTGCCTTGTGGTTACTTCTGCAGTTTGCCCTTTCAGCCGTATCAGGATGCAGTTTATGCGTTTGGAGGATCATGGCCTTCCAGCTGCAGGGAGAGGATTACTCTTCAGCAGGGCATGCTAGTGTGGTGGGTTTTTTTCTTCTTTTGTTTTCTGTAACCATCACAAGAAGAATAACCTGAGCCAAACAGTTTGGAGTTGGATTTTGGAGGCGTACAAGTCAGGAAGAGCACTCAGAACAAGGACACTTGAGTTAGCTTTTCTGTCATGACAGAAAACACAGTATGAAATCCAGATCCTGTTTTTTGCTCAAAGCTGCAGTATTTCAGCGAGTCCTTTTGTGTCTGAGAAATTTTAAAGACTAC
>NW_008823913.1:1508526-1540458 GCF_000699105.1 Pygoscelis adeliae
GCCGCTCTTGTGCTGCACATCATGAGAGCACAGTATAGGCCAACAAGAAGCATTTTCCTTCACCATAAATTGATGCAGTCTATGTTATGCAGGAAGAAGGTAGGGTAGGCTCCCAGTCCATCTTTACTGAGCTTTCTGTGCTTTCTTTTACTTCCTTGCATCTTTGGGTAATGCACTGTGTCCCTTGATGATAGTAAGTGTCAACCAGCTATTTCACAGAGCTCTGGGCTTAGCCTAACAACAGTGCTGCCTTCTGAAGAGCTGCTTCCCGTTCCTCAGCTGCGAATATTAATCTCAAAGTTCAGTGATCATTAGCTAAAATAATTGTCACCCGTTTTTAGTTATTCAGGGCTGAAAATTACCAAAGGGCTTCACCTTAGTTGCTTCGGCTGTAATTATTCTTAGATTTTTGTTTTCGTCAGGATGTCGAACAGCAAACAGGATGTCCCCTGGGCATTTAGAGGAAATTGCTTCTGTGTTTCTTTGTGGAGCTGCCTGTGCTTGCTCTGGTAGTTATAACACTGTTTTCTCAAATCAAAAAACTTGCAGTGGTGGTGTAGGATCTCATGGCCTTACTGAAAGTTTCCTTGACAACACTAATGTCTTGGCTGATTGCAACGGGTGATCACAACCAGACAGCAATGATGTTTCAGATTGCCTCTGCTTCACGTGCAGAGCCAGGGACCTGCTTTCCACACCCGTAGAGGTGTAAGGTTTGCTCTGATTTTTGCCAGAGTGGCTTGGTTAATCTGCTAGTGTGGGGAGCCTGAAGAAAATGGCTTTGGTTCTTGTTGGGACTTAACTGAAGCAGCTGTGGTTAGCTTTCCATTGCCTGTGGGTGACGAGGGACAGTTGACTGGGGGACAAAGACCTCTGCCAGGGAAAGGACAGGTCCCAGGAAGTCTAGAGAGAGTGTAAGTAGGGGCTTGGTAGAGTTTGAATTAGCAATAAAAGCAAATCATAGGTCTGACTAGAACAAGGTAGAAGTTGGAATAAAAATATTCATGGTGGTGTGCGTGGGGGTTGTCTCTGCTTTGCTAAATTCACATCATACTGCAGCTCGTGCCAACCATCCGTCAGTTCCCCCTGCATTGAAGTGGTGGTTCTCTTGCCTTTAATGCCAGCTTTTCCCCGAGCTGCTGCTACGCTGGAGCCTTGCTGCTAGGTTTTACAGGGTCTTCAGATATAACAGGGACATGATTGTGGGCTGGTTTGCAGAACGGCTGAAAACATGCGGTATTAGGCCTGATCCTGTGTATGTGAAAGACTGTGCTATCTCCTGTGATTTAAACTATGCCACTGTAGCTTAACCTTACGCCAGTGCTGGGCAAAAAAACCTGGCTGGGTCTCTGGTTGGTGTCTGTTTCTGCTGCATGTGAGTTCTCTGTTCAGATGAACTGAGGCCAGGGTGTGACTGTACTGCTGGGGGTAGGGTACGAGCTTGCGGCTGTGGCTCTGTCTGCTCAGCACTGTGATCTTTGACAGCAGTTTCTGCAAAATTCATCATTCCCTGGGCAGCCTTTGTATTTATTTATTTAGTTTGTTTCTTTTCTTTTTTCACTTTAGTTTATTAATTGCATGTGTGGCTTTATCTGGAAAAAATTGCATGCAATTTATGCATGCCTACAGTAGCATATGTTTTATATATTGGGTTTATAGGGATGGTACTGATTCCTGAATTAATTTGAACAGCAAATTGTTGTTGTATCTGCACACAGTATGTCTTTTCTTTTTTTAACATGTATTATATGACACACATCTGGTGGTGTTTTAATTGTGTTATTGTGGTGCCTCAGAGTCCTAGTAATGAATTTGAAACCCTACTGTATTAAGCGTGGGTTTTTCACATGGGACACTTGGAGGGTTTGAGTGAATTGTTGAGTGAGAATGTGGATGCTTTTGTCCCTGCCTTGAACTATGGACAAGAACCCACAGGGTTTGCAGGCTGCCGTTACAAAATCCTCCTTCACCGTCGATCAGCATCAGGATGGTAACTTTTGTTCCCAGCTCTAAGTAAGGAGAGATCTGCAGTGCATCATACCTGGATAGTTGCTGGCATTTTTTGCTTTTTCTAATGGCAGTTTGATTGATCTCTGTGGTCCGCATAAGGAGGACTTGGAGCAATTCAGGGCAACTATCCAAGTTTGTACTACGGGTTAGGCTGTAGGTGCCATGGGTTGTCAGTTCAGAAGAGCTTTGCCTTGCTGTCTACAGCAAGGTCTACAGCCTCCCCAGTAAACCGAGCCAGCCTTCCAAAATCATTCCTGTCAATGCTGTATCCAAGAGAAAGTGGCCTCTCTTCCCTTGCTCAGGGGTTGGATTAGTTCCCTTTGATTGTAGCATTATGCTGGAAGATCATATGGAGGTGCTTGTCCATTGTGACCCTCCCAGCTTTACCCGAGTGACTGTTCGGCAGCATAGTCTCTCTTCTATAGTAGCTGCAGGCGGCCGCCTTCGTTCCTCATAATCATAGTGCAGCTCTGCTTTGGGATATGTTTTTTCTAATGAGGTGTGTTTTTCAAGGAATCCAAGCTGCTGCCTAATGCCTTCCCCTCCTCTTCTTTACTTATTTCTAAACAGGTACTGTTCGCATCTATAAATTTTATCTGCAGTGGCTTTGATAATAATTTTCTCAGATATTGATGGAACTATTGAATAACTGCAAGCCTTGTTTAAATCTTTTTACCTTCTGTAGCAAACATTAATGATTATTTATTGACACTACTTTTTGAGAACTTAGCCAATATGTCCCTGCTTAAAATATGCTTTATTGATATTTATATAGCACTAATTTTTATCAGTATGTCTTGCAGTATGAGCACATCGAGAAACCTAAGTGTGTCACATTTATCCAGTTCCCTGTTCAACCAAACTTATCAAATAAATGAAACCAGTGTTATTCAAGAAGGTTAATTTTCCAGAAAACCTTGTTGACTGAAATAGTTTAGTTCAGACAATTGAATCCAGTACTGGCTTTTTTTCTTCTTCTGTTCAAGCCTGGTATCACAGCAATGTGCCTATAGCTGTCCAGCCAGTCCTGGTTGCTCCTTTGAAATATTTCTCCAATACTTGTCTTTTTTCAGTTTTCTCGGTGGCTATTCCAAGCTCTATTAAAACATCTGTGTGCACCTGATCTCCCATTCTAGGGCTTGTGCAACAGGTCTGGACTTTGTTCTTAGCAAATGTTGTCTAATATCTTCCTTTTGTTATCAGAAGACTGAGGAATGAGTCTGTTTTCCTCCCAAGGACAAAGCAGAACTGCATTGAATGTTTTGCCTGTCTGACATCATTAGTAGTGTGTTTACCTTGCTTTTTGGGATCTTCTGTTACTGAAATCACTTTTGAAGGTTATCATCACCTTTTGTCTTCAATTCAAAAACTTGCTTTTGGTGGGTAGTATTACTAGAAGAGAAATACCATAGTACAGAGAGATTTTTCTTGGTTGAATTTCCTAATATATTTTGAAACATCTCCTGCAGCTTTGGACAATTTAATATGTATATTAGATCTACTTTTGCTTTGAACATCACAGCTGTTGATACTAGCCTTTAATAGACGGTATCTGTATGCATAGATGGCAGCAATGTTAAAGCTGTCAATTCTGATTGCCTCCCACATAGCGTTTAAAAGCATTGTGTAAACTCAGCCTAATTTAGTCTATTGGCTCCAGCTGAACACAGCTCTCTCCTTGCTAAAGGGATGCTTGGTCAATCATACCTCCGTCCTGCTCAGAGTTACTTTCCTTACAGTGATCCTTTCGATATGGTCAGCTGCATGGGTGTTGGTAACACTTGATGCATCTGTTGTAAGAGTCCTGAGCTGATCTTTAGCGTATCCATTTCTTTCCTATTACCAAAAAAATGTGCAAAATCAACTTCTCATTTGATGCATATTCGATGGCATTTTATAACCGAGAATCGCAGGTCCAAATCACCTTAATGTGAAACTTGAAGCTACAAATACTGTTTAGTAACTTGCTCAGAGGCTTTCAGCTCTCTCATGGAGTATTTATTGGATGCTATTCCTTTAGACTTGTCGCTAAATTAAAGTGTGGTTAGGGCATCTGATTCTGGATGAGCTTTTACAGCTGGTGCAGTAATTATTAGGTGCTGCTTTTTCGTTGATGGTGATTATGTCTGTCCCTTGTCCCTCTATGGTTTCATTGTCACCTCCCAGCTTTACAGGCTGCTCCTCTTCAGTCACCAAGTAGTGTGTGTCTTTTTTTTGTGCTTACAGGTGCTGTCATTTTTTTATAAACACAGACTAAGGTGCCCCAATAAGTTTATTTGACTTCTCAGGGTTTTCTTCACTAAGGGAGTGCAGGGAGTCCTGACTTTTTTTCTCTGGCAATTGCTTATAGTTTGCTTTCACAACAGGACCTGATAAATCATCACTGGTGGTGGGCACTGTTTGGTCACGTGTTGTGCTGGTTTTGTGCTGTAGCCCACGAATCTCAAAATTCCATGTTACCCCTTTCTCACCTTGCCTGCCTCCCCAGACAGCCCCGAGGGCCCGTAGGTGCCGTCTGCGTACCCTGTTGTGGAAGGCAGGTTTTAGCTAAATTGGTTAGGAATGCTCTTTACCCTTCACCAGTCAAAGTCTCACTCCTGCACACACGCTAGCTAGCTGTAACCTAAGCAGGTCTACACTGACACAGTTTATCATTGACGTATGTCAAACCCAGATTTTCCCAGCTGTCTACTGCCATCTGCCAAGTACGGCTGGGGGCATGCAGAGTGCAGTTTGCTATGCAGGCCTGATGGCAGCTGTAAAATCGAGCAGTTTTGCCTGCTTAAGCACCAGCTCTTTTCCAAAATAAGCAGTGAGCCTCCTGATCCTGAGAGCGCAGGCTGTCGCAGGGAAGCAGTGCCGGCTCTGCTCCGCAGCCGAGGCCACCTGCCAGCCGAGAAGCTGTGAAAAATCCTTGCGACGGTTCCAGTGCATCAGTTGACCTGCAGAAATGCCAACGCCGATGCTCCTTACGGCCTCTCTGCGCAGGGCACTAATGAAAAAGGCTTCTCCAGTCTCCAGAGGGCACTGGCCCACTCTTTTGGCCACACCACTCAAAAATTGTGAGATCAAATGTAGTTTCTCTCTAGTTAGGTATTTAGAAAGGCAAACTGAGTCAACCAGTATTCAGCAGAGTCTGCATGGGCACTGCAGAAAGCTTGGGGCTGCCATACACCTCTGTGATGGTAGCGTGAGAAGTGCTTTGCATCACTAGCGGTACGTACGGCAGGGTAGACAGAGGTATGAGACCAGACCTGGAGAAGTGTCTTTCCAAGAGCTAAAGCTGAGCTCGTCGTAGGATGTTACCCCGGCTAATCAGAGTGCCATATAGGAAGTCTTCCAAAAACTGCAAAGACAATGGACCACACTGAATGAGCTCGGTTTTCATTTGTTTTTAAAAACGTAAGATGACCCTCATGAGTAGTTGCAAGCTTTAAGATAAAAGGTTAGGTTATTAATGAGTAGTTAACGTTGCTCAAGTAGCTGAGAAAGTAACAATAGCTTTTAAGTATTTTGATTTTTCACTAATATTACTTTTTCTTACAGTAAGTTGTTGTGCTTGCCTTTCTGTAGCAGCCGACTCTGACAGCTTCTAAGCACAGATATCCTTTGCTAACATTAATTCAACTTCTCTGCATCCCAGAGAGAGGTAAAAATGAACCAACATGTTACAAACTGCTAAACTGCAATACAGGTTATTTAAGTAACTTATCCAGAAGAAACAGGTAAGCCAGGATTAGAAACCAGAAGTCTGCATACCAGTCAAATGTATAAACTCTAAGCTTCTAAAAACCTTACAACTTTCTGAATGAATGTGGTTTGGTTTGTTTTTTTTTTTTTTTTTTAAACAAAAGGACTGATTTCCTTCTGTATCATGACTTAACGCTGCTGCTGTTTTCCTCTTCATCACAGTAAGTAAAAATGGACACGTCATATTTAAAATGAGTTATAGCTAAGATAGCCGATCACAACATCCAGAGCAGCACCACCCAATTAGAAAAACTACTCTAATCTAACCTGATGTTACTGTCATTTTTTAAAATGAGTCCTCCTTCAATCATAAAATCTTTGGACCATAGCATTGCTTTCTATGCCATATGTCCTTATTTAGAGGAAAAAAAATGATTGCACCCTTAATTCAAAGGGAACGTTTCCCTCTGAGCCAGAACTCAATAAAATGTATCAAAAAATTGTGGAAAAGGGCAAGCAAAGAAAATCAAATTGCAGCGTGTGAAACGATTTAAGGAGGGACCTGGGGAATACATAATCTCCAAACTGCCAAGTTAGAGCAAGTATAAAATATACAAACAAGCCTGATATTTTTCCCAGTTGATCTCGTTATGAGGTATGCTTGGGATAGATAAATTTTGTTAGCATGCATTAAGGCTGGATTTTCAAGGAAACAAGTCAGAAGTAATGTGTTTAGCTGATTCCACCTTGTTTTGATACATGGGTCTTTTCAGGTTTAAAAAAGTACATTTTTAAAGCCAAATGGTTTGTTTTGTTTTAAGCATTAAAACCAGAGGCAACTGGGTGACTTCTTTTTTCCCCCCTTCTGGAAAACAGACGTTGATAATTTCAGCCTGCTCTTTAATCATTAGGGTAGAGCTCTGGTGCAGTATGTTTCACTGCCACTTATTGTTGCCTGCCTAAAATACACTGAACTAGCCTTGAGTGCAATCCCTTAACAGACTGCTTCATCCACAAATAGTACTTTTTCCAAGTCTCCAATATATTTTAATTAAATTGTCCATTTGTATTTATTAAGGCAGTTTACTGTCTCCTGCTGCAGAAAGCTGCTACTGCTGATAGTCTACCAAGAGAAACAAGCTTATCTGGGAGCTGATAATAAAATGCAAGCGTATGTTAGCAAAGAAGTCTTCCCAAAATATTGCTTAAGCATCATTTTCATGTTTGTTGGGAAGGGGACAGGCCATACAATTAGTTTTGTTAAGTTTTTGGAACAGTTGCTCTTAACAATTCTTGTAGCCATGGGGAATCATAATCTTTGTTAGTATGAAATGTTATCTGCAGAAAATTTTCCTTCCTTAGATTGACCCTATAGAAACAGTTGAAAAAGGGTCCTTTGGCAGAGCAGATGATAAAGTCATTACACACTGATGAGATGTAAAGTGGCGTTCAACAGCATTAGTTTAGATAGATGAGCATGATAAGGTGGATTCATCTCTATCTCTGGTGATCTGAAAGCTTGGACCTAAACTCTGGGACTTGGACACCTCTCAGCTGTACCTACTTATCTCCAAGTAGCTGCTGCCAAAATAGATTTGCCTCAAAGTCAATAAAACCCTAAATCTGAAGGTTGTGTTTGGTCGGTCCTTTCTCTCAAGACAAATGAAAGTTGATTTTCCAGAGCTCTAAAAAGGAATTAAACGTTTTTCTCGAGAAGTTAACGTGTTCCTGAAAGGAGGCAACTTGGCTCAGTGCTGCGTGGAGCTCTTTGCCCCTTCAGATCTGGAAGGGCTTCTTTGTTTTTGTGGGACCATTCCCTGCTTCCAAGTGTAGCGCAAAGTAGGCAGGTGCCATTCCTGCCGGTGCCTGTCCACTGGCAGAGGTGAGAGGATTAATAGACCCATCTGAGCCACCAGAACAGGCATCTCTGAGATGAATATTTTAATTATGTTTCTCCCCAAGGGCACTGCTTTCTGTCTTGCCTTCAGAACAGCACAGAGAGAGGTTGTTGGGAATTTCTTTTCACACCGTGTATGTCTGCAAGACCGGTTTTGTAAAAAGCAGACACAAACCCAAGCAATGGCGAAAGGTTTAAAATCAGACTGCTGTGACTTTAAGAGCGAGGAAAAAAAACTGTTAAGGAAGGAAAATAAAAATCCCACAGCCTGTTGTAGCAGCTGTAGCTTCAGATCATGTGGAAAATGAAGGCAGATGATTCAATTTGGCCTGTGCCCCGAGTACATTTCCAAATGCTTCTGTGTGTGCGCAAGATAATGAACAAATATATTGAGATGGCACAAGATCAGTCCGAGTTTGCCGCTGCACAAGCCGTGGAGCTCCCAGTAGGAGCGCACTAGCTGTGCTGGGTTAATGGGGGTGAGGGTCGGGAAGCCCAGCACCTTTCAGAACAACTTAAGAAAAGAATTTGTCTCCTTTTGCCCCAGGCTCCCCGTGGCACTCAAACGGAGCTTGTGATAAATCGAAGTGTATTTATTAATAATGAGCGGGGGCAGCGTGCCCGTGATTTGAAAATAGGTGCGCCAAATAAAAATGTGCTTTCCTCTGACATCGGAAAAGCTTAAGTAAATGGAGAGCAGGCTGATCTATTATGATTAAAAAGCGGGGGCTGAGAGCCAGCGTAGCGGTAATGAAAAAGCCCTTTTAGGGAAGCAAGACCCTGTTCTGCCCATTCATATATTCCTCCACCCCGCCCCATAAGAAACAGGGAGGGGGGAAGTTGGATGGGAGAGAGGAAAAGGCAGCAGCAGTCCAGGATAGCAGAGCTGGACTTTAATGAGAGCTGGAGTTATTACCGGAATGAGTTATGATATTTAATCATGCTACATGATGTCCAACAGCGCAAGGTTCATAATTCTTGGCTCTGAATGTGGCTTGGGACTGTCTGCGACCACCTGCAGTATGCAAATTGATCGTGGCCTTACAAACCCTCTGTACCTTGGCCCCGGTCGTTCCCTGCCAAGCCAGCCTGGTCTGCAGCATTGGCCCGCTCCCGCAGAGCTGGAAACAGGGTCTTTCATGTTCTCAAACACGTATCTGTAGTTCCTGGTAAAAACTGAACCGTAGCTGTTGCAGATAGCCGGAATCGCCTACTGCCAGCTTTTCTCTGCGGTGTGTGGTGTTGTCAGGTGTGTTATTTATCTTGAAGAAGGCTGCATTGGTCTGTTTTTTCAGCAGCCTTTGGTTTAATTGGTGCTTTTGGAGAATCCTGTTAACTTCAGTGATGAAACAAGCTCTGTTTGAGTAAAACTTCGGCACATATTTAAACGTTTTAGTGCATACATACTGACATGAATGTCTTGCTGACGTAGGATTTGGATGAGGACAGGATTTGGCCTTTGGAAGAGATAAATTACCAAGTAACTTCAGTCTTCTCCTTGTGCCTTTTAATTTTGTTCCAGCTTAGCTGTCCTGAAGTGGCACAGTAGTCAACCTACGTTTAAGAAAAGATTCCTTCCCACCACCACCCCGAACCTTAGGAGACGAGCACCTTTCCAAGACACTCTCTCACTGAGCTTTGGGCGTTGGGGTTATTTTGAGACTTTTTGCTTCTCGGATGACTCCTAAAGTATTTTGAGCAGACCTCAAGGCAATGCAATCAAACATACTCAAATTTGGCCCACATATGCTTCTACCTGCTGTTTCCTGAGCTGCTGTTTCGGCTCTGTTACGCTGACTGGAAAATACCGTCTGGCAGGGCCTGGAGAGGGGCCTTCGCTGCCGTCAAAGCAGAAAATAGCAGTGGGCTGTGTGGGTACTTTCAGACAGGCAAAGTCAACAAGCTGGAGAGGGGGTTCTTTCCTAAATGCTGCTTGTTAGTGATTTTAATGCTTTCCTGTAACAGTAGTAGGGCAGCTTTACCCACGTGGAAAGGCAGCTTCTCTCACACGGCCCTTCCCTTCTCAACCCTATGTTTAGACAGGTTATTTAGCTCCTCTACCTGAGGTAGTTAATAATGGTGGCTGGTGTTGCTCTAATGTCTGTGTAAGTCTCTGGCAATGTGTTGTACAAGAGGATGTAGTGCATTTTGCGTATAAATTTGGGGAGTTGCTTGTTTGGGTCTGTGCCGTGCTGAGGCGGCCATGACGTCCCCGGGCTGGGGCTGGGACCTCACCTCGCCTCTGGCCCACAGAGCCTTTGCCGACTCTAAAAAAGTAATAACCTTTTCAAAGGGAGAGGAATATTAAGTTTTATAGTAAAGCTCAATCAGGGAACATGGTCAGGAGGAATTTCTGCAGCTTGAACAAAAACACCCGGAGAAAATCACTAGAAATCAAACAGCCAAGCCAGAAGCAACTTTGGGAAGGAAGCTTTTGACCAGTTTGCTAATACCCAGGTCTGCAGAGAGTGCTTGTGAAACCAATGCATCCATTTAGCAGAACAACTTGTCCTCCTAGCTGGGTCCTGCATGTGGCTCATTAGGGTAATTACTGATGAATTAAGGCAGCTTGGCTCAGCACTCCGGCTGCGGGTGTGCGGGCTCCCCTGCTGGCAGGCAGCAGGTGTAAATGAACAAGATCTGTCAAAAAGGCTGATGACCCTCTTAATTCACAGCAGCAAACTGGGGACAGAGGTAGTGCAGCAAGTTTAATAATTGATATTTACTTGGAAAGGTTAATGGCAGCAGTGATGCTTCTAATTTGCTTGCCTGTGCAAGACCTCGTCAGGTCAAATTGTCTCAATTTGTTACCATGGGTGTAGGTGTAGTTTTCCTTTAATGAAATTTGGAGAAAAGAAACAGGTGGTGTTGGGAGCCAACTGTAACTCAAGAAAAACAGCAAAAGGTTGGAGTCTGGTAACAGGTTGGGTGAGCCTGTGCTAACTTTAAACAGCTGGCAGTTTAGTCCTTCTGAATAATTCTGGTGAACATTTGCGCTTAGGAAGGTGAAAGGATTTGAAACAGTGTAATTTATTTTTCTTTCAGTTGCAGCTGTCTAGGAGTTGTTTAGGTCAAAAGTGTGATACTTTTGACAGGCTTTGATGTGTTCCTAGGTGGGAGCGGTAAGGTTATGGATCAGAAATCAGAAAGCTGCAGAATTCAATGGGTATTTCTGTACTGTATTTAGGGACATTGTAATTCTGTCCTGTAATAGTTAAGTGGTTCCTATTTCAGGGAGAAACAAAGCACCTACTCTGTCTGGAGGCTTTGAAGTTGGCAGGTCAGATACTTTACATCCAAGAGTTTCAGAAGAGCTGGCTGATGACTGGGAACCAGTGGAGTTGGGTTTTGAGTAAGTGTAGGAAGATCCAGATGATGGAAGAAACCTGGTGTGCCATTGTTTGTGAAAGGCTGTAATTAATTGGTAATTAATTACATTAATTAATGGTAATACCACAAGTGGTGGTATTGCCATTTGTCCTATTGGCTTGGCATCAATCCTAGGCAAGATAACGGGATGGCTGAAATCATAATTGTTTAATAAAGACCTAAAAAAGAACCAAATAAGCAAATGGCAATAATTTGATGTATTTAGAAAAAAAAATCTTATCAAATTTACTTAATTATTTGTGGGATTAAACATTTGATTGATAATGGCCACTGTATTGGTGTAGTATAGTTAGATTTGTGTGCTTGATGCTGTTGGCCTTTTTATTAAGGAAACAGACGATGTGGATTCAACATGATGAATTTCAAGTGGATTATTTCCTGCCTTTATACCTGATGCTGATAGTTGCGAATGCAGGCTCGCTGTTGGTTGGAAGTGCTTCTAGCAGATCCCAGCAGGGATCACCTCTCGTTGCTGTGGTGTTTGAACATTTTGACGTAGGAGCGAAGATGAAAAATCGGTCTTGATAAAAGTTTGCAGCTGGGCAACATATTGGAAAGGTGGTTTACAATGAATGAGACAGGACACTGTTGCTGAGAGCGGTGGTTGTGTGACAAGGTGGCTGTGAGTAAACTTGTATGTCTAACACTTTGATGTGGCTGAGTCTACAGGTCTTATCCTGAGGAAGAAAGTATATTGATGAGGTGTAAGGTGGCAGAAAGGCATGCAGAGTAAGGACTTTAATCAGAAATGTACCATTCTGATTGAACATGAGCATGATACTTCCTCTGTATTCTTCTATATAAGCCTATACAGGGCTGTATACTCCAGACCGGATGAGTACTGGAGCTCGTTCTGCATATAGTATCTTGAATATTGTATTAAAATATTAATAGACTGTGGGGCACTTAGCTGGGAGCGATATCAAACATCCATGGGAGTGTAGTGATCAGCGTGCTCCTGGGGCTCAGGTTTCAGTGCCCGCATTGTGGCAGCGTGCCCACCGAACACGGTTCCTCGTGCCGCAGTGGCAGGGCTGCTTGAACACGCTGGGGTTATATCAGAGCACCATGAGCAAACCCTGTTAGCTACTGAGACTGCAATGAAATAGGACAGAAAGAAACAAGGGGATTTTATTGCCATTAAAAGTACCAATTTGTACAAGCCGACATTTTAAATAGCGTAATTTAAATGGAACCAAACTGATATGAATAGAACCTATTAATAAATTAAACACTTCTTTCCACCCAATATTTCACAAGGGAATTAGCAGAATAATTTGTTAGTAAATGAGCCCAGGAATGAAGCTGTGAATGACATATCTATCCTATCCTTCTCCTCCCCCTGTAACACTCTTTGCAGATGTAAGCGGAAAGTTGCTGTGATTTCAAACATTGGCACCTCTCGCTTATGTACAAACAGAAGCACAACTTCAAGTGAAGGAAGAAGGATGATTTAGTGGTTAGAGAACCAGCCCTGGCTGTAAGAGTTAATCATGCTCCATTTCAAATTTTGTTTCAGGCCAGTATCTCTCACGGTGTTTAGGCACCTGGCTGTCATGCTGGTACCGACCTCTCAGTGCAGTCACTGGGGGTGGCCCCGAGGCATGTCTCTGGACTAGGAACCAGAGACCTGGCTGTTGGGTCAGCAGTGGCCCGACAGCAAGTGGCAGTACTTAAACACCAGCGTCACAGCTGAGGTTTGCTGGTAGCAAAGAGTAAAGGGGGTTTGTCTGTCCGCTTCCCTCTCGTGTCGGGCCCTAGGACTTTGGCACAGCCTTGCCTGCTTCCAGGAGTGCTAAAAGTACTCCTTCCCTCGCATGTTAGTGAAAGGGAATATTGGATACACGTGGTCAAGCACAACTTCAGAGAAGCCCCATGCATTCAAAAGCATTCTCTCCACGGTGTCATGGGCTTAGGAGTGAAACATTGACTAAACCACTGTCGGCAACCTCGGGAACAGGTGGCAGAGCAGTGCTTGAAAATCTCCTTTTTCCCCCCTCCTTCTTCTCCCTCTAGATGAAGGTCCCTACAAGCAGAAGTGGCAGAAATAGCGAGGAAGACAGCATCAGGGAGGCCACAAGCTCTCAGCGGAGCAGCTCAAGGGACCGTCTCAGTGATGTAAGTACCATTCAGGAGAAAGCATCGCTTCATTGCAGCAATTCCCGCTGCTGACATGGCTTTTCATAAATCTTGCTGAACAAATGTTGGCATCCAGAGGTCACTGTGTAATAACTTTTTTTTATGTCATGATTGAGTGTTATGGCATAAGTGGTTGAGCTGCCTTGCAAACACTATAATCATGGTGCAAATAATATGATAAGCGAAAGATCAGAGATGGGAAAACAAAATGGAATTGTTATTCCTCGGGGAAAAATGGCTTGATGTTTTCTTTTGTTTTCTCAAAGAAGTTGTGTTAAAAAGCTTTTTACAGTATCTTTGGGTTTAGCTACTGCACATAATCATGTAGTTTGGGTGCAAAGTCAGTTTATCTAATTTTATGCTTCCTGCCTCCAAGATACGAAAGGTTTTTGGGGGAAAGCTGTCTTTCTCTCAGGAAATTCGACGGTACGTTGAGTGAAATGTTATGATAAAACAAAAGCAAACGGTGCCTTAGTGTGTAAACACACAAATGGGCTTTTGAGTCACCAAGAAATCAATGGCAGTGCTGGGATAATTTTATATGAAGGCTTTTTGTGTTAGCAATTAGCATTTCGCCTTCATTAAAACATGATTTTTTACTAATTAGGACCTTTCCCGTTAGGAGAGATTTAAATGAAGAACAATAATCAAACGCTGGCACGAGCATGTCTGAAATATTAAATTTGCCATTTCAATGGCAAGCCACAGAAATCCCAGAGCGAGTGGTTTTCATGTTGAGTTCTATTAATGTAAAATATGCTTCATAACTAAAACCTGTCACAGAAAACGGCTCACACCAGCTAAATTCAATTGGACAGTTAATTTAGCTTTAAAATTGAAAACACTACCTCTGCTTCAGGATGCAAAAGGAAGGGGGGGGAAGCCTTTGATAAGTGTGATGTATTTGCTATTAGGGCTTTCAGAGACCATTCTGCAGGAGGAGAAGGAAGAAAAAGGGGAAAAAATGGCTCCCGCAAATGTGTTTAAAAGCTGAAAGTATTTATTAAAAATGTCAGCAGAAAAGTGCTTTTGGCAGATTAAAGCGGGATTCAGCTTGACAGCTCTGACAGGGAAATGTGACGGGGGAAAATTCTCTCTACATGTTTGGAGTGTGCATGGGGCGCTGTAAACAGCCGACGCAGTGGGAGGAAGAGAAAAATAACGTGTCCTGTGATCTGCTTCCAGGACTGCAAACCCACGCGCCGTGGTGGGGAAAGTCGGCGAGGGGGGGGGCCTTTGGACAAAACCCCTTGCTGCGGGGCTTCTTTGACTGTGTTATTAGTCAATAATGATCGTAATTTTATGTATACATATATTTATGCAATTCTCTCCTTCCCCTCCCCTTGGCCACTCTTGACAGGTATGTGAGCAGGGGTGCCTGGTAGCATTGCTGTACCATAACGTGGGGCCGCGGGAGAGGAATAGCATATTCAGACTTAGTGATTAGCTTAGGTCAAAGCGTTAAGTGGTCTTGGAGACTTTTCTTGTTAAGCCAATGCACTTCCAGTTTTTTCTCCTCCTTTCCCTTTGCCCACAAAGTTGCAGGCTGAGCCTGCAGGAATCGAGTCTGAGTGCCTAATTCCTGCAAAATCTTCAAAGCTAGTTCAGCAGCCAGTGAAATTCAGTGGGAAATATGCACTCCGTTCTTTTTTAGTCAACGGGGACATTTGGGCAGTGCCTGAAGGCCGGGGCTACACTTCAGAGCTTTGCTGAAGCTGCTCTCGTGACCTGGTGACCCATTGCAAATGAGAATTTTTCAAATTAGTAATTAAACAGTTTGAAAAGTAAGGTTCATGAATCACAGAATGCTCTTCGTTCATTATTTGATGAGTGCAATTTAGCTTTAATTACGTATAACGCTTCCTCGCCTACTAGTAAATGTTCTGCAGTCTATTTAGTGACTGTCAGAAAGTCTTAGAAAGTCCCGCGAGTGCAATCGGATGGTTTTCCCTATTTGTGTGCAAAGGAATAAGGTGGCAGACTTTTTCTTTTTGTAGAGAAGGAGCAGGGAAGGGGAGAGAAGACGACGACATGCTACGGAGTGTGGATTCCTGCAGGATTTTCTGTCTAGCCGTGCCTGGTCCCTGTATAGCTCTGAAGCTCTACTTCCCAGCGCACTGCTTAAATAGATGGTGTGCAGCTGAACTGATGCAACCCCTTACGTGTGGCACTGAGGATTAAAAAGCCACAGGGCAGTAAGGACATAAAGGGAAGGCAGGGACGGTTTTTCCTTGTGGTTAGCAGTTACGAATAGAGGCTCTAGCACACGGCTGTGCTGAGGTGGCCGCCTGTCCTTGCAGACGGGTGCTCTGCAGCAGGATGCACCTGGGCTGTTTCTCACTCTCCCCTGAGTAGCTCTCCTGCTGTTTCTCGGTGCATTTGGCCTTCAGGACTGTTTTTCATGCTGTCTTTCCCTCCCATCTCTTTCCCCATTAACTTGGGTGAACAATGGAGTAAATGAGGCGGGAGGTGGTAGGTTTGGCTGCTGTACGGCAGCACACAGCAGGTGTGGTGGGAAATATGTGTATGAAAGTGTCGGCTATAGCGTTCAGTGTTGCCACCTTAGGAGCACTGGAGTCCTCCCTCCGGCTTTGTTGTCGGTCTCCATTTAGAAGGTGCTATTACGAATCGCTTAGCTCCTCTGTGTGATTTGTTTCTTGGGGTGACTTGTTCAATGGGATGCCAGCAAGTTGTTCTTTATTTACATTAAGGCATGTCATTAGTCTCTAATGGACCATGAAGTCAAGAGGTGGCCTGGTCTGTCGTGAAATAATTGCACTCTGAAGAAAACTGAAGCAAATGATTGATTATGTCTTGCACACACACACACACACACACAAACAACAAAACCCAGAGCGTTTTGCTGCTTCTTTACCACAATGAAACTTCCATGGGGAGAGAGTGCTACAACTTCATACTAAGACAGCAATTGTCTGTCTTGTATAGTACATCTTTCCAGACATTACACTGAGTGCCATTTATTATGGGTCATTGGGGAAAAAATGCTTATTATGATCTAGTGAAATCATCTCTGGCTGCAGAGGTTTGATTTGTTGAGGCTGCTCTCTTCTTTGGGATGATGAAACTTCAGAGCAGAAAAACAGGGACGTTTTAGCCCAGGTTTACACAGCAGATGGTGTGGTGTGGGGGAGAGGGGATGGGAATTTGCCACTTGTTTATGTTACTGGTGTTGATGTAAAATTCCCTTAAAATCTACTACAGAGCTGACATCCCTTTTACACATGTACTCCCAGGTCTTCTACAACCAACACAGAGTCAACAGCCTTTTTCCAAAATGGGATTTTCCTCTGCTGTCTTTCATAGTGAGGTAATTGGAAGTTGCCAGAGTATTAAGAGCCAGATAAGCCATATTGCTATTTTGTTGTGTTGACCCAAGTAAAAGCGGAAGGCTTGGGCATTTTGTTTTGGATTTTCCCCATGTTCCATAATTGTCCTAATCTTTTCTGATGTCCTGAACAGTCCAAAAATCCACACAGAGCCTTGTATAATGGCTTTAAAAAAAGGTTTTTATCTTTTTCTTGACCCATCAGCTTAAGAACTGCCTGCTTTTTAATGGATTTTCTCCCTCAATAAATTGAATGGATCGTCCCTCATTATCATTTAAATAGAAGCCTCACTCCCTGTGAACATGGAAAATTTGAATGTGGTAGTAGAGCTGTGATAATTTGAAATATTCGGAAGGTGGGGGCAAGGAGGGTGAGCAGGCGGCAGAGTGCAGAATTGCTGAATGTAATTGTCATGGATTCTCAATTTTGTTGCCACAAGATGGGAAAATAGACTAATAATTGTCTTCCAACCCTAGTAGAATAGTTGCCCTAGTTAGCTGAAGCTAACACTCTAATTGTCATGGGGGCACAGAGATGAATGAGGATGTATGCAGGGCACAGCCGGGGCTAAATTGAGTGATATACTAAGGCAAAGAGCAAATTGGCAATTATTGGCCCAGCTGAAAAGGTTGGCAGGTGTGCTGCTTTCTCACGAGCCCTTAGGGGGAAATTGGAAATATAAAATATCGACCATAAATACGCACTGATTAGGAAATATGTTGCAAGAGGTGCTGGCCACTTAAGAGTCAAAACTCTCCTTTTCAAGGGATTGGCTTCAGCTGTGCGTAGAACCAGCAAGTGCTGCTACTAAGTTGTTCAGAGCTTTTTCCTCTCATCCCCCATCCCCCAGGCTATCTTTTCTAATTTTCCATCATCCTGTCCTCATATGTTTGTTTGTTTTTCTTTAAACATAATAAACGAAAAGCAGTCTTTTAGGAAATGCAGAGATTTTCCGCTCTCAAAATGTTCTTTGATAAGTGTTTAGCATATTGTATAGACTAGATATAAAATTCTCTCTCTGGTAGATGAATACAAAATAACTTCTGTGATTTCTAATTCAAACAGTTCACTGTGATCTGCTTTTCTTTGTGTGCCATCACAGGCACTCTGTCCCCCTTCCCTCCTACTTTCTGTACAATGCTTCCCCTCCTGGGGCAAAGGAATTAAAGCAGCAGCAGGGTACAAAGCTGCAGGTCTGTTACGAGTGCCTCAGGCTGAAGTACCTTGCCAGAAGCATGATCAAATGAGCCTCTGAATTGAGAAATGGACCACAGTCGCACCACAGGTCCGTATTTATCCACTTCGCAAACTTTGGCACATGTGGGATGCCTGGTCTTGGCTCTGGGCAGAGTGGCAGTGGGACAGCAGAGCCTGGCGTATCTCAGGCCAGGAACACACCAGTGCGATAGTCAGGGATGTTACTGAGTGTGTTGAAGGAGTTTTTTGAAAGGCCTGGGATGGCAAGATGTGGACTGCAAACTCTTTGTGTCACATGCTGTCTGTTGTTCTGTATGTATAACACACTAGAATCTGATCCCCAGTTTGAAGAGTGGAATAAGAGCATCATAGAGCTTAGTGAAATAAAGGTAGCAACAGAGTAGTTTTAAGACCCCTTCCTCAAACCATGTGTCTTGGGAAACTGGTTTGACTATACATGCAAGGATTGTGAAACCTTTCAAGTCACATTCTTCTGGAGGCAAAAATTCATGTCCCTTCAGCATGCTATCTACTTTTATCTTTGTGTCCCTCAAAATACCAAATGCTTGCATGAAAACTGCTGCAGCAGAAATTATGAGCAAAACTGTAATGACTTGCAAGAAGCATCAGGTAGTGAAGCATAGCTAGGAAGAAAGAAAGTCTGGAGAAGGTTTTGTGAAGTTGGCCGAGGGGTCACCACCCTCCCTTGAATGGGACCAGCACTTGTGCATGTTCCGTGCGTTTCAGAAATGTGAGGTCTTTTCATATTGTTCCTGGCTTACTATATGCAGTTTGTTTGTTCCTGCTCAGCAGCTGTCTTTCCTTCGTCTATGGCCATCAACTGTAGGAATCTAAGTGTCTTTGTTGGAAGCTGTTCCGTAGCTTATCAAGCCAGTTCAGATGTTTAGACCTTGTGTAGTTTGATATCTTACTGAACTGGTTTTGCAGTATTTCCAAGCATAATCCCCTTTGTTTATCCAACATAATAAAATAAGTGAATTGAAGAAGGAACACATTCAAGTTTTGTATGACATCCAAAATCATTCATCATGTATTGTGGTTATCTTGTCAGGTCCTGGTTTCTAATCTAAGTGAACATCAGATGCACTCTGTGACCTTTGCCAAGTCAATTGAACTCACTGTATTAACAGACAGGAGTGTGACTATTAATTGTGTTAAGAGACTTCATGTTAAGGTCTGGGACATCTCCTGCCCTTGGCCCTTTTTGCCCACTTCCCCACTTACTCCTCTCATTCCAAGACATTTGAGTTTTACAGGGGACTTTCTTGGAAAGGAAGTACTAGATTTCTTCAGTATTCAAAGCTGAACCAATATTCTGTTATTGAATGTTCTATAAATGACCAAGTGGACGGGTAAACATGCATGCTTCCTTGTGCCTCAGTCCTATCTGACTCCAGAATTGGGGTAACCGAGAAAATAGTGGAAGGCAGGTACAGCTGAGATGAGTTTTCATCCTGAACAAATGCTATAAAACATAATTAAAAATTAGTTTTCTCCGTATTATTGATTAATTCTTCTGAATGCTACACAACCAAATCAGGCTTGTGGCATTGGGCCATATGATAAGTTTGGGCCTGTGGTTCGTCAAGGCAAGATTAGGCACTAAACAGGAGCTGGGAAGTCTGCCTCAGTTCCCTCCTCTGCTGGGGACTCCTCGGGTGACATTGGGCATGTCTACGTTTTTCTCTGTCTCAGTTTCCACACTAACGTGGGGGTGGCGTTAATAATAGTGCTAGGAGGCTTTTTGGGGGGACAGTCCTGTGCCTGCATAGGAATAGCTATTTGCCCAAAACGGCTATTTCAACAGCTGACTTGGAGGTATTTGATACACTTTTGGTTCCAGCCAACAAAAGTGGCACATTTCAGAAAAGCTGGAATGAACTCTTTGACATTTCTGGAATATGTTAATTTAGGTCTTTTAGCCAAAGAGGAGGGAAGTGAATGCTAAAAACAACAGCTATTTTTGTGGTCATGCTGCCATCACCGGCTTTTATCTAATCCCCTTACAGTTAGTTCATGTATCAAGGATACAAAAGATCCAAGTTGAAACCTGCCTGACCCATTGAGAGTGGGGAATTGGCTTGAGGTGCCCTATTACCTTGATTATTACTGGATTTTAGCACTCTTCCTACTGTCTTTCTAGTTCAATAAATAACCCAATGGCTTTAAGAAACTGAACAGAGAGTGTCTTGATTTCTTTTGCATCGTGAGAACAGTGGAAGGACATGCTTTTATTTATACAAGGGAAATAACTTTTCCTGTCAATTTAATAGGCTATCTTGGAAAACCTGCTGAAAGTTATTGGCGAGATTTTGTCATGATTTTCTTTTCTAAATTGCAATCACAGTGTTTATCAGGAATAAAGGAAGAAATCTTTTAAATACAATTGCAGATTGCAGTGTATCCTGGTTTCGGCTGGGATAGAGTTAATTTCCTTCCTATTAGCTGGTACAGTGCTGTGTTTTGGATTTAGGACAAGAATCATGTTGATAACACACTGATGTTTTGGTTGTTGCTGAGCAGTGCTTACCCTGGTCAAGGACTTCTCAGCTTCCCCTGCTCTACCGACTGAGCAGGCTGGAGGTGCACAAGAAGCTGGGAGGGGGCACAGCCAGGACAGCTGACCCCAACTGGCCAGAGGGACATTCCACACCATGGGACATCATGCTCAGCACATAAACTGGGGAAAGCTGGCCGGGGGGGCCCTGCTCGGGGACTGGCTGGGCATCGGTCGGCGGGTGGTGAGCAATTGCATTGTGCATCACTTGCTTTGTATATTCTATTATTATTATTATTATTATTATTATTATTATTATTTTCCCTTCCTTTTCTGTCCTATTAAACTGTCTTTATCTCAACCCACGAATTTTACTTTTTTTTCCCCAATTCTCTCTCCCATCCCACTGTGTGGAGGGGAGTGAGCGAACGGCTGTGTGGTATTTAGCTGCCTGCCGGGTTAAACCACAACACAGTGTAACTCAAACTCTCAAGGACATTGGTGGGGGGATAGTAGAGTCTTTCGACAGTAAGGTTTTGTCTTTGCTGCCAGAAAAGTGTATTTTTTTTATATCCAGTGTAATTAACACAAGAGTTATCCCAGGGTAGAAATAATTCACTCTGTGACATAACTGAAATGTCTTGTCTGTGCTGTCTGGTTTTGTTTTTAACCTTGGGCTTAAAAAGAACCAAAAATCTTTAGTTGTAAAAGAGCACATCATCTGCAAAATATTATAAGCCATTTATCTTTATGCACAAATGCCATCTAGCACTGTAGTTCCACTTACGCATCATTAAATGCACAGACCACACTCATTTTGCCCCTAACTAGTAACAGTCTCCCTTAGAAACCCGGGGTATTCCAGACAGTGCTGAAAGAGGCATGAGAGGCACAAAAGCCGGTGCTCAAGCCAGGCAGAGAGGGCCTCTGCCCTCCCTGAGGGTCTGCTCAGGATTGCTTCACGTGGCAGCTGCAGCCAACGGGAGCAGTGTCAGCGAGCTCGGCACGGATGCGTCCGCTGCAGTGGCTTTGCCAGAGGGCTGGCAGACCATGCCTGCTGGCCCCTGCCTGCTCTGAGCAGGCAGCACTCGGGTTGTGTGGGCACATCGCTCTCCCCATCTCCCAGTTCTTCTGCAGTGTTGGGTTTTGCAGATGTGAAGGCTTTTGGAAAGGCATGACGTGGCAGCTGTTCCTGTGTCTGGCTGCAGAGGGTTGTCCGGTGGGGTCACGATCCTCTGTCTTTGAATTGTGTGTTTGGATGCATCTTTCCTGCCTGCGATGCTTTCTTCAGACAGTGTTTGAAGGCCAGAACTGAGCCTGCTTGGGTGGCTGGGTTGAAGCCGTAAGAGCTGGTTTGGGTTTTGGTCTCGGGTGAACCAAAACTACAGGCAGGTGCTGTGCTGGTTGGTGCAGCACTAATATGAATGTGGCTAGCTGTGTGCCATGGTGAACATCATACCCTGCTGCTTGAGGTACCTTCAGACAGGGAGAAAATTGACCAAAATAGCAAATAGACTATTTTGAGACTAAGAATTTTATGACCGCCCTCCATGTAAGTGCTCCTATCCTGTAGGTAAGAGCCTCTGTAAGTCATTCCAGCTGAAGATTTGCCCCAGTAACTGCTCTTGCCAGACAAGCACTCATTCATAGTCAAAGGAGGTTTCTTCAACTTTGGGTAGATGCCAAGTTAAACTTCCACTAAGATTTCTTATACTTGCAGCCACGATTGATTACTTTTCTCATTATTTGATCTTGATATAGAGACATATGGATTGAGCTATGTTTATATCAACCCCCAAAGATTTTCTTCTTTAGGAACATCCATCACAGTTGCATGCAAACTGTTCTGCTCTGGCACTCGTAGCTGATACTAGCTGGGGCTTTCAAAGTTTCTACATGTGGCAGTTGGTATGGATCCTCCTAGAGAGCCCGCAGTGTTCCGAGCTAACCAAGAAAGCAATAGCGGTTTGTTAGATGTGCAGAAAAATGCATGCAAACAGCTCTGGGGAGTGTGGGACGTGGCTGTGCATAAACCTAATTGTTGGGAAGGATTTTACAAGTTGAATCCAAAGCATTCACAGGTTACTAACTTTATACATGCAATAAAAATTCTGAGGGGTGGAAAAAGAAACCCACCCCCCCCACCACCCCCCCCCGATTTCCAGGAAATTTAATGTTAAAACTTGTAAGGGAGGAAGAAGTTCTTAGATGTGAAAAACGCCACAGTAAATTGCCGTTCAGTTTTAATTATTTCTGATGTAACACTTCATTCAGCAACTGTTTTTATTGTTTTCTACTCAGTGGTTTTAAATCAGTGGTCTGCAGATTCCTGGGGTTCTTGGACAGCTTGGGATGTCTGAAAGTTATCTAAGAAAAGCAGGTCTGTTGTTAGCGCATTTGAGTTTGTTGTCCAAGGGTCTCCTCCATCCTCCCTAGAGAGAAGCTTCTAATGAAACCTCTTGTTTCTGTTTTTGGTTATTATTTCCAATTTATTAGACCTTGTCAATCTTTGTTAAAACTGAGTTGATTGGGGGTGGGGAGGGGAGACTAAGAACTGTCACCCTTTTTCCTTTCCTCCTCCTGCCTCTCCAGGCAGGTAGTTTACCTTATTTCTGTGTGTACTTCAGGTGAGCTGCCTGATCAAGCTATCCAAAGTGTCAGAACAGATAATTGTGTTCAGCTGCTCAACATATTTATGTAGATAGCAGGATATTGTTATTGACCTTTTTTTATACAAGGCTGAATTCCATGAGTTGTTTGGGGTTTTTTTTTTAAAGTATTTAGAGGGAGGGATAGGTTTGTCTTAGTTTCTCAAAAACAGAGATAAATGCTACTGCCCTTCATCTCACCAGTCTGTAGCTTTATTACTGGGCAGTTTACATTAAAGAGGTTTATAAATAACTACTTTTTTGTAGTGTTTGAAGGCAGAGGCCAAATTGATGTGCAATATGCAAAAGGAGGACAGCTAAACACTGTTCACAGTTTGTTATTGCTATCTCAGACTCCCCTGTAAAAGCTGTCCTTTTCCTGCAGAACAGAGGTCTCCTGAGCTACAGCAGGACAGAGGTGCAGGCGTTGCATGCCAGGGATGGGGACTGGCACCCAGTCACACGTTGGCTGCAGACCTGTGTGTAAGACCTGGGAAAAGCTGTGCTACAGCCTTCCTTCCGTCTGGCACCCTGGTTCCTGTGCCAGCTGGTGAGAGGGTTAGAGGGGAGCCCTCCTTCCTCCAGCAGCACGCTCACTTAATTGTAGGGCTTTGCTGTTGTCTCTTCTTCGCTTTGGAAACTTTCCTCCGTGGGCACTTGTCTGGCAAATTGCTTCTCTGGTGTCTAGGGCAGTTGCAAGACAGTGGCAGAGTGTGCATGGGCAGACCGACAAGACAATCGAGTCTTCCATTGAGTGCAGGAGTCTGGAAAGGTTTCTGCATGTATCTAGGTATCTTCTGATCAAAAGGTTTGCAAACGGGTAGTACGAAGGAACTGCTATCTTACTGGTGGAAAATTACAAGTATTTGCAGTAGCCTGCAATCAGTTTACATCAGTCTCTTTGGGGGTATTGTGCTGTTGTGGTGATTTAGTAACACGATGGCTGCTGCAAAAAGATAAACAATCCTCAAGATCAGCCTGCAACAATTCGGTATTTTTGTTCAGGCTTTGGTACCCGCTAGAACATCAGTCTTGGAAACGGGACTGCTAAGACTCCCTGAATCTTGTTTAATAAAATCACGTAGCGAGGGCATCATGATTATAAATCACACTTGGAAATTGGCCTGCAGAGTACTTGCTGGGTCATGTGGTGTCATATGCCACCACTGTTCCCGGCTTCTTTTTAATTTCCGAAAAGAAGGCATATAGCAGCAGCTGGAGATAGAGGTGGAATTCATTTAGCTGCTTCGAGAAAGCAACTGCCAGCAAAAAACAGCAGCTCGACAGTCTTGGGTTGGGGAAAGGGAAAGGGATCCAAGTGACTGGAGATGGTGTAATGAAAAGGAAAAGAACCAAATGATTTGGCAGCATGTGAAAGAGGTAAGGACGTGGTAGAGAAAGGAGCAGGAAGAGCTGAAATGAAGAGCAGAAGTAAACAATGTAATTTAACTTATTCAAAAGGGACAGAATGCTTATTAAAGCTCTGAGAGATGATAAATTAGTGCTTTGCTGCTATTGTTGTTTCAGATAGAGTTGTCATATGGTAATACTGCAGCAATGAAGGCTGGAGGCTCACGAATTCATAGAGGGGAATGGAAAGTGGGATATATGGTTACATGATTGAAGGTTGGAGATGATGAGCCAAATGTGCAGCCCTGATTCAGGAGAGCATCCTTACACATGCGCGCTGTTCCTTGGAAGCTGCTATTACATGCGGAAGAGGGATCGTTCAAAATGCATACTCTGCTGCTATGAAGACATATCCCACGCTGAGAGCTTTTACCTTAGTTGGGAGGTGCCATCGAGGCCCTGCTCTAGCTTATGAAACCTTTGTCTGAAATAGCCCCGGAGCCCTCACCTGCAAATGCTCTTTTGCTGTTACTCCTGTGACAGCACTCAGAATGTCAGAAGATCATTTGAGGCGCTCTGGTTGTGAAGTTTTCCCCTAAGGAGTACTGGGCTGGGGGAGGGAATCGCAAAATGATTCTTATCTTACATTACATAGAATCTCTTGCATTACTTACTGTGGCATATTGTTTCCTCCCACAGAGTTCTGCTCAATCGCTTTCAGGAAGAGGCTACTCCGTAAGTCATTTTACAGCTAATTCTTTCACTTCTGTTGATGTTGACTGCAGAGGTTTACACTACCTATTGCATATCCACTGACATGAAAGAAATGCAGAACATAAAAAATAGGGTTGGAGTACAGGACTGTCATGCACCTGGCAGGGGACAGCCCTGACACGTGAGAGCGCATTAAGAGTCTGGGGGCTTCTTCAATTTAATTTTATACTTATAGGGAGGGGTTTTTTTGCTGTTTTATAGTGGATTTCAGCTAGACGGTCACCTCCTGAGAATTAAAAGACATGAGTGGGGAGACTTTTCAACACTGGTGGGAGATGCTTCCCTCCTCTCCTCCCTCCCCCATACAGGTTTTCATTTGTGCGTTAAATACAAGAATCAAAGACAAAATTACTCCATTTTGAGAAGAACTGTGACCCTCACCAGTGTGAACAAAAAAAGTCAATACTCTCTTATTTACAAACTCTGAGTTATAAAACAAGCTCCCTTGTTTTCAGAGGAGGGTGTTGCTGGTGTTTTCTTCGCAGGAGTGCCATAGGTACCAGTGTTTTAGGGCTGGTGTTACAGGGCCAGGACACGTCTGCATGTGTATGCAATGTAACAGTGATGTTTAATTGACCATTTCTGTTCACATGTACCTTACCTGTATGTGCAATAATGACATTTCCTCATGTAGAGGTGGTATAATTATTTGTTTATTTTGGGTACCTTTGCTGCTCAGCTGTCCAAAAAGGCAGGCACATAGACCTTATTGTATATATTAACAAGGAAATAGGAGAAGGTGTGAGTGGCTTAGCAATGTCAACATGAAAATTCCCGGAATTGCATTATATCTGACTCTCATAACAAATGTATGGTGTGTAGATATCTGTTGTGATACCCTGGTTGTTCAGCCAATAACTCATGATACTCTCATTGCTAGTGCAAAGGCTGTAGATGAAGGCATATGCTAATCTTGTACGCAAATCTGAACAAGAATGTCTCAGTCCAGCTAACAGTTCCTGCCTACACTTATTGACAATAATTGCTGTTTTCACGACCTCTGCCATGATAAAGTTTTGCCTTCTAGGTGAATGGTCCCAAGCTCTGTTTCTTACCTACAGCTATAACTGCTCACTTCTGATAGACCAGAACAGGGGTGGATTTTGTATACTTCAGGAAGTTGATGTGGAGAGCTGGTACACATTTTTTTTGCGATAATCCCATGAATTATTTTCTTTCAATAATTTATGTTGTATGTTTAGAGTTGTATGATGGAACCTGTGAGCTCCTACCTGGTGCTGTGTGCACAGAGAAAAACTTTCTAGGCAGTGCAGAATTTATGGTCTGATTTCATAGCAACACCGTCGCATGCTATCATACATATTATCAGAAATTCATAACACAAGACTAAGTACATTTTAATCATAAAGCCATTACAAAATAACGTATGACTTGAAAAGTCTTACAGTTTTAATGACATAATGTCACAAATTTTTAGACAGTAATGACACGTCTCCTTAGTATCCTCCTGTCTAAATCTTTCCAGCATCCCAGGTGAGTATCATTACTTAATTCATTGAGTGATGAGGAATGTTTGCTCTAGGACCAGTTGAGTGCTGCTTCCCATACACATGAACAGTTGGATTCACCTAAGCTGCTAAAGGCAGATACCGTATCTTCTATTTGTCTGTAAAATGCCATGCATGCCTGTGGCACCACATAAATAATAATGAATCATCTTCACAGATTTTATGACTGAGGGCATGGTTTGGGAATTAAACAATTTCCCACTGGCTATAACATAGGTTGCAAAATCTTAATGGAAAAAGGCCAAAGAATTCTTTTTAGAGTCTCAAGGCCAATAAATCATAGGACTGTTTTCCTCCATTGCTGGCTCTTAAGAAATTTACTTTTGTCTCTCAGAGAAACGATTTTGAGAAAATTTCTAGCTCCTTCTCTGTGCGTGTGTGGGGACAAGGTTCTTTTATTTAGCCAGCCCATAACTTCTCAAGGGAGGTAGGAGCTTTCTGCGTGCCAAGGCAGTAGTTTGAGATCATGAGTAGTGTGAGCTGGGGTTGCTTTTCCTTATGGGTTGTCATTTTCCCTATTAAACTGCCTTCTGCCTCACCGTGTACCAGCTGTTGAGGCTGACCGTTTCCCTTAAGACTCTGATGCTGCTCTAAATTGATTTAGCATAAGGCAGAGACTATCACTTCCAGCACTGCCAGACTTCGCTGGCCCAAACCTGCATTGGAAGCTGATTCTCCCAGGTGGCAGAGAGATGTTCAAACCACCGGTTCAAGACAACTGGCCCCAAACCAGGGGTTGTCCATAATATCTTGTAACAGTTTTCATTTTCTCATGAAAGCAGCTGTGTATGAAACACTAAGTCAGTATTTTGGCTCTGCCCCTGTTTACATCAAATAGGTTGTTGCCAGACATGGTGAATGCATGATAAAAAATAGTGCTAGCAGGAGGCACGGTGGAGACACCATTCTTGTATTGAGTGCTCCTCCTGATATCTGTGCACGGCTTGTGTTGTGGAAGACTCTCACTTGTGGAATGATGATATATATCACTACTCGGTGAAGTTCTTGTACTGGGTTTCATAAGCAGCTGTTTAAATACCACAAACTATTTTGTGCATGTTCATTTTTAATTAGCTCGTTTTGAATCTGCACACTTCACCATTCACTTGCTTTAGCCATCCTTGCAGAGATGTTTGCTTTCAGAAACATTTGTAGAAAATGCACATTTTAAGGAAATGTGCATTTGCAAAAAGAGGACTTAAAACCTGTAGTAGTAATCTTGGATGAAAAATCTCAATCCAAGGTTCAGCTCATCCAGCTGGGCCACAGAGAGAAGGCAAGCAAGGCCTGTCTGTGTAGTCAGAGCAGGCTAATGTTGAAAACCTCAGCAAACGGCTCGTATATAAGGTACAGACTCTGGAGCTAGAGTTAAGAAGAAAACTGGATGCAATTGTCTAAAGAATAACTCCTGAGTGTTGAACAGTCCAACAACTTCATTGACTTCAGGCTTCCCATGGAACGTTAAGTGCCTAAATAAGGACCATGCTTGAAATAACTCCGCGAAATTCTGGTGTCATTGAAGTTACCACATAACCTCTGGTTAACTTCAGCTGCACCTAGATTTAAATTATAGCCTCAAAAATAGCATTAACAGTGACTTGGCGCATAGTTTCACAGTCTATCTGTAGATATCACAGACAAAATTTCTTACAAATCTACTTCCCAAAATAAAGTTTTGAATGGCGTTTACTTTTATTTGGATAACATGAGACATATCTATGTCTGTACTGTTTCTGCAAGCTCCTTATCTCATCAGTAGCATGTGTTTCATATCCTTATCTTATTAAATGTATACTTCCGCTGTGCTGAGAAATGGAATGCTAGTTTGTTTATGGAGGTTAATATCTTACTCCCTTTATGACTTGATGGTTACATACGTGTGATAAACTACTCCAGCCATTTGTCACACTTCCTGCACACACAAATGAGATTAGTGATTTTAGTCAGAAAGGTCTGTCTGTCCTCTGAGCAGACAAAGCGGATTTTCTTTTTGGTAACAGGATGAGAGGCCTGTCTACCTGAAAATGCACTGATTTGTTAAAAAATATGCAGAGAATTGGAAGTTAGCTGTATGCTGAGCTTTCTATATATCACTGATATATATCCACCCTGTGGACCGTTTTTCAAATTTATTTCTGATAGTTAAGTCAATTTAGGACCTAACATAGTTAGAAAGTAGTTACAATGAACACAAAATCAGTACATACAGTTTGTTATTAATGGCTAAAAAGTTGCAATTGCTTTTAAGGTTGAGCACATAGTATAGACAAACCCAAGCTGCAGTTGAATTTGACTCAGTTTTGTAGAGAGCACGGAAAAGGATGGAACTGGGAATATGTGGTAGCTTAAAAAAATAAACAGAAAACCTCTTCCAATACATTATGTAGTTTATTTATAGAGCATCTGTGCAGCTGTTCCTCTTCTGAAATGGAAGGGGCTAAAATGTGGGAGCGAATAAAAGAATAAACTTGAAAGCATATGGCAAATGGGTAGCCAGTGAACCAACCTGTCTGAGTGTACCTTGGAACAAAAGTCCTGGAGGATGAGACGTCTTTGTTTGGTTTTATTTGTTCTTGGAAGATTTTTTTTTTTTTTAATAAAAACAGTAACGTACACTTGGCAACAGCAGCAGCTGATTTTTATTCTGAGCCTCTGTAAAATATCAAAGTCTTTGCAGCCTAGTCAAATCCCTGGCAGCTCATCAAATTCTGTTGATTTTACATCTTCCTTGTTGAGCGCCGGAAACCAGTGTCTCAGATAACTTAGACTGCAGCTCGTGGATAGAAAGAAATGTGCAAAACACCATAAGGCTTGCAGAGACACTTGGGTCATCCAGAGTCAACTCAGCGCTATCTGCAACCTTCTTCCCTTCTGCTTGGTGACATGGTGAGAATGATTATCTCGTTACCCAGATGAAGCTGGAACCTGAGGTGGTACAGGCAAGCGCTGGGTAGGCTTTGAGCACTCTGAGCCCTGCTGCACCATCTGCCTGTATCCCAGTCTGTTCCTTCCTGGCTGTTTCTCTCAAATTACGTTGTTGATTTTTGGAACTGGCTTTCCAGTTGCTAGTGATCTTTACAGCCTTCCAGGACTCCCCTCCTGTGCTCTGCCCTTGATGTTGCTGTACAGTGGGCTGTCGCCCAACACAGCTGCCCATGACCACCTTACCCCACACAGATCTTTTTAGCTCATACCCGTGAGCACGCTTGCCAGGACAGCAAGTACTGAGCTGTACTTCACCTGATTTACAGCGTGGAGGTAGTGTCCAGCGCAACGAGCTCAGTGGGAAGGAGGACAGATATGAATGACTGTGAAGTGCTAGGCAATCATCAGCCTAGGAACTCTTGACTCTTTGCAGGTTTATATACCCTCGTATACCCTGTAAAGCTCTTTTCGTGGCCTGTTTTAGTTTTGTGCCAGCTCAATGCAGTTCTGTGAAACCCTGAAACAGATGGTCCCCACTAAGGAGGCTGTTCATGCCAGAAATTCTTGGTGCGTGCACAGGCAGGTTCACTGTTTCACTGTAATGGTTACAGAAGCTTGCTGAAGATCACGCCAGCAGCATTCCTCTGATCCGCTCTGTGCTTCAAGGATGCTCTTGTGCTCTTAGGCTGGGGACCAAATTGTCAGACTTGGAAAAGCACCTTCAACAGCATCTTTTCTGTACAGAGCTTAAGTGAGTACCACTTCCTACATGGAGCATGGTCCAAGACCCCAGGTGATGATTATATACCTTGCCATCTTTGAGATTGCTATGGAGAAACTGGTGTCCTGAGAAGGATGGATTTCTACGTAAAGGTCAACAAAATTATTGCTATGAAGCATATAATACTTCTAGTTGGGAATTCTTGAGTGTGCTTCAGCTCATGGGTGTGGAATCATGCTCAGTGCCCAGAGGCAAACTTCTCTCCTCTGTAGGTAGGTAACATTTCTTAGCTGGGCCGGAAAATTCACTGTGTTTTAGGACCTCTGATAAATTAGCTTTTTTCCTTGCCAAAAATCAATATTGGAAACAGGGCTCTTGTTATGAATCTAAAACTCCTTGAGCTGGAGCCAAAGTTAAATGATAAAAGTGAATTTAATACGTATTTCCTACAGTAGTGTGCCTGTGGGCTGGCAACACGAGCAAGACTTTCTGGACAAGACTTAGGAATAGGGGAGTAATAATTCCAAAATAAGTATCAATCTCATTTTGCCATGATGCCAAGTATAAAAGAGGGACTATAATTGTCTTTTTCTTCTGGACAAGAAAAAGAATGGCAGATAGGTCCCCTTTAGGTGGAGCAATACTCTGTCTTCTTTGAAGATAGATACTCAGAGAGAGAAAAGAAAAAGGGACTATAATAAAGTGATGTGGCTGGTAACAGCAATGACAGCACAAAGGATTTAAAAAACCAGAAAAATAATAATATGTAATAGAAACAAAAAGAATTTTGAAAGGAGTTCTCCTTCTAAGATAGCAGGAATTTTAGGGAGCCAGGAATATAATGGTGGATGTCAATCCAAAGCATTTAACTTCTGCTGGTTTTCTTTTCATGTGTTCCTAAATAGCCTCACTTTACAAGAACTATCCCCATGTTTGAATTCACCTGGACAAGCTGAGTTCACTGAATAAATAGTTTGTTTGCTCTGAGTGCCATGTGGGATGGAGCCAGGTTGCTGTAAGCCAGCTGAGGAGCTGGCCCTTTGACTCCGGAGCCTGTCCCATAACCCATGAGCTCAAATGCTGCTGAGTAATTAGTGCATATATTATTCCAGATTCGTGGGAGCTCTTAAGGGTTTTTGAAATGTCCCATGAAAAGCGTAAGCAGAAGTACAAACATAAATAAACTACATACTTCAGCTTTACAAATACTGAAGTCCATGAACTTCCTTACAACACATTTTCCTTTAGAAGTTCCCTCTTCTGAAAGTCTGTTTCTTCTTAGATGACCTCTGCTTTTAATTAGGATGAAAAGTCCCATAAATTTTCACTCATCTCCGCAGCCATAAGTAAGCACAAAGGGTCCTCTCTGGCTGAATTTCAGTCTGCCTGAGCCGGTGGCCTTGGCAGAGGGGCTGCTTAGGAGGCTTCCGACACAGCTGTACCAGCAGCGGTGCCCCTTTGTCCCTGCGGCCGGAGCGGGATGGGATGATGCTGATTTCCATAAACCCTGCAGCTGCAAGGGAAGTGCAGCCAGCTGACACCGCGAGCCCCTTGAGGGACGGGGCATATGACTTCTGTGTGATTTTTGCCCACATTTTTAATCTCTGCTGCCATTGCCCTCGGCTCGGGGCAGTGGGGGGGAACAGATCTCTAATCTGACTAGAAAGACGCTATTGTTATACAGACGCATCCCCCGAAATTCCCAGTGCTCCTTGGCTTTTGGGGTAGGATAACCTCGCTGTCACTGGCCTTGCACGCTAAAATGAAGAGTTGTCCTAAATCCATCTTGAATTCACC
>NW_008823913.1:1540509-1544674 GCF_000699105.1 Pygoscelis adeliae
GTGGAAAGGCAAAGGATTTTGAGAATATCTGGTCTTTATTTCTGGGCCTTTTTGATTAAGACTGTCCTGAGGCAGTTGTGTCATATATATGCTGTAGCTTTCTTTGTGTAATAGGGCAAGGTATTCGCTTGTCTGTCTCAGCTGTTTTCACATTGTTATTTGCTCTCATGGCTCTTTTTCCTTACAATCCGTTGCCTTGTTCTAACTTTCTTTCCTTTCCCTTTAACAAAACCAACAAAAAGATGATCAAAACAGACAGTTGATTAGAATCAGGGCTACTTACCTGATGAGCACAGTAAACGGGTTAAGTGTGGGGCCTCTTGGTGGACTTGCTTTTGATTTTTCTTTAATTCTCTAATAGTCTTGTGCAGTGAGAATTGGTGGTGCTAGGGCTTTATACCTAGAGAAGGGGTTAGAATAGCCCATTTCTGAGGGCTGCCGGAGCATGCTAGTGTTTATTGTGCTGGGTGCTGCGGTAGGTTCCTCAGAGGAAATTCACGAGGCGGGGGGGGGAATGGGGGTTCACGCCCTCTTGTTTTATCTCATATCTCAATATGCCCTTGCAGAAACCTGTACCCAAAACCACAGAGTGTAAGGTGAGCAGCAGAGGAAATAACAGCGCCGCTAACTCAAAATGCTATTGCAGAGTAGAAGATGAACAATGTGTTTTGTTGGCCTTAATAGTAGGTGAACAAGAGAGAACAAGGAAAAGTAATCGAGTGCATCAACTTTGTGGGTGCTATTGGCGTTAGAGAACACCGTCCATCATTTTAAAGCATTAAGATTTAAAATATTTAATTGTGCAGCTCAGTGGAATGCTCTGTTGTACTTACAACTGGTAAGCAGTCAGTCCCAAAATGGTTTTCCCTGCATTAAACTGCAATGAAATAAACTAGTCTAGAGAGGGTAAGTTATTTGGGTTGGTGATAAAACTAGGTTTAGGGTTCCTGTAGGTTGGTGGTCTTTACGCAGTTTCATCACTTGAATTTTTTCCTTGTCTCCCCTTTTTTTTTTTTTTTTAAACTGGGATATGTTATTAAAGGCTAGAGAGAGATCCTCAATTTCTTCCCTGTCCTAACAGAAGACAAAGATGCAACTTTAGTTTAACAAAACAACAGATGCAATCCTAAGTCAGATCTCACACCAAAGAAAGATTTGGTAACATGCTGAAGGTGTGGTAGCTCTGCTGTGAAAACTGCAAAGGGGGGGGAAATCTGCTGTAGGCTGAGGTTTCTCTCATTCTCACTTCATGTTTCAGCCTGGCTGCAATGTAGCTGGTTGCTAAACTGTAAATACACTGGGGCACGTAGTTGCGCCTGCAGTGGAAAGGCAGCACTCCTCCATTCCTGAGGGGTGAGAGAGCAGAGAAGCAGCACAATGCTTACCTCTGTAAGAAGGTGGTTCAGGGAGGAGCCCAGGGTTCCTGGGCTGCCTTTCTAGGAATGGTTAAGCTCCTGCTGCAAGAGTAAAATCATGCTGAAGAGACTGGGTTTCTCGTCTGCAGCGCTTGCTTTGCTGGAAGAGGAGCATTCAGATGGAAACCCTGGTCATGTGAAATGTTTTCATGGTCAGTGTTTTCACTTCCTGCCGCCTTAGCATTTCAGTGTCGCAGTTCCTTGTGGTCGACTCCAGCCCCAGTTACCATGAGTTGCTGGTAATATTTTAGAAAGGTGTCCTTTCTCCTTTTTATAGCAAATAAATAAATGAAACTGTAAGATACTCCTCCTTACTTGATGCAGAAGGACGGACCGCAATTCTAGAAAGCCAGGGAATGCAGGGCAAGGGCAGAAATGTAAATGAATCCGTTGTGCATAACTTGTGCATGAGATACGAATCATGCAGGGGTGGGAGACCTTTGCAATATCATTTGGCAACTGGTAAGGCCAAGTACTCTCTGCTTTTTCCTTGTTTTATTAAATGGCTTTAGGGAGGCAATGATGTCATTCTGAAATTCAGGCATTGCCGTACCCGAAAGTTGGTCATTATAAGTCTTGTTTTAAAACCCGTTGTTCAATGAAACTAATTTCATGGAGAAATTTTTAATTTCCAGTTCAGAATACCCAGTGTTTCAACTTAGTTTTCAAGTGATTGTAGCTGTTCTCTCATTTTTCAGCTCATCGCAGGTCAGGAACTCAAAGGCATTGAGGTTGAGTAAAACAACTGTTCATCACTCTGAGCTCTGCTTTGTTTTTGTGGGAATTGTCTGCTTCTGTGGCACCTTCGGTTTCATTACTTTTTTTAAAGTTTGGTTTACTAACCTGCTCTTGGAACAGATACAACCACCAAAGCTGCTTTTTAATTAGCCCTGTGGTCCATCCGGTGTGTGTGTGCTAACGTCTTGGCTGTACAATGTACTTCCAGTGAAAGGGAACACTCTGCCATAAAGTCTTGTAACCTTGAGGTCATTTTTGAGCTCAAAATTGCTTTTGATTATGGCATTGGTATGTGTCTCAAAAAAATAATAAAAAATCCAGCAAGCGCTAGTGGTCCTTACATGGTGCTGCTCAGTTACACACTCAAATGGTGTCACATCTAGATTTTAACAGAATTAACTGCTTTATTTATAGATTCTTTCTTTTTACTGTGCTACTGGTTGTGAATATTCAGAGTTTTGCAACCAGAATGATGGAAAATTGGCATACGGTTACATCATTGTGGACACGTCTGCAGTGGTTTCTACAGGAATGTAGCCTGATTCATAATTTACTGCCTGCATTTCATCTCTGTGCTATATGATGGATAAGACTTTTGTGTGCCCGAACACTTGCGGCCTAGGTCTGTAGTATCCTGAGGAATTTTCTTGTCTGATTAATTCACCACATATGTTCTCCAGAAAGCCTCATGACATCGGCAGTCTTTGAGAAACATGTTAGAACTGTGTAGATGCTAGGTGTTTGCAAACCTCAGTTCAATTTTTTTATACTGGTACTTGCTATCTGTAAGCAAAAAGAAGTTTTGGGTTTGATTCAGAAGCTGTCGGGTGTGGTTCTCAGGTTTTCTGGACATAGTCATACTAGATGTTGGAATGGTTCATGCTACCCTTGAAATCAGCTAGTCAAAGCAGGACAATTTTTGGACATATTGTGGCAATTAGAGTGCTCTAGATGAAGGATGGCATAGACTGCATAGTGTGTACTTTTAACTCATGCAGCATCATACTCAGACCAGTTGGTAATTACCAAAGGAAAAACTCGTTACATTGAGGTGGGTAAAACATATACCTGTCTTAACAGATTGATGAAAGTCTGCTGTCAACTGCAGTGGTTAAGGGCTTTATTTTGCCTGGTATCACATACACTCTACAAACAGCTAGAGCTGAGCAAGTAAAAACATAACTGTTGTCTGGGGGGTTTCACCCTACCTCCAGTTGCAGACTATGGTTTAATATTACTTTTCTTCAAAATTATTCTTGGTGAACTGATTTTCATATATCATCAAATCATTGTGACAACTATTAGAACTCCAAAAGCGATGTCCCATTGTGTGACCAAAGCCACGTGCCCTTCTTTCTGCCACCTAGCTAAGGACACCAAATGGTGTCAGTGGGAGAAATTTCTTACTGACTTCACTAGGTGAGGACTAGGAGCTTCAGGCTCTGGGCGGCAGCAGCATGAACAGCTGAGAAGCTAAACTTAATGGGATACTGTAATGAACCAAAGATTCAAAACTTGTTCTCAAAATCACTCGTTTAAAAGGCTTTTTCTCTGTAAGCATTCTTTGTAGCAAAATACAAGCAGGTGTTGACACAAGCACGATTGTAAGGCTCGTGATCAAAGTTAGATCAAACCTCCTCTTCCAGTTCGCAGAACACACATTCCCCACTGTATTCATGTTGCTCTTCCAGAGCGGCTTAATAGCATCTAGGCCAAGTAGCACACTGGTTTAAGAGAAAAAGAGCTTGAAGCATGAAGATTAGGATGTCACAGTGACGATGCCCGAGGCCCGTAAGCGCTGTGTAACTGGCACCCACCACGAGTGGAGGGTGGTCACAGATTTCTTCTAAGCATCTTTCCCTCCCTCTAAGGACTTGCTGTTCTCTGAAGAGCCCTAATTTTGTTCATTTCTAGAGAGCCGGGGAAGAGGGCGGGAGAGAGTAATAAATAGTCCCTTGAAAACAAGAGTCAGTAATACACGCCACATGACGACCTAGACAGCTTATTTAACT
>NW_008823913.1:1545252-1592781 GCF_000699105.1 Pygoscelis adeliae
TTTCTAAGAGATTGTGAGAGCACTCGAACAGGAAGCTGCAACTTCACCAAACGGTTTCGGTATCAGCGTATTATCTGTGGTCATTCCCCTCTACAGCTTGCGGCTAGCTTCTGGTTAGCAGAGAAAGACACTCTGAGCTGAGCTGGCATCAGTTCCCACCTACTTAATCAGTTAAGTTGTGAGCCGTGTGGTTAGCTCGAATCCCCTGGTTGTCTTGTGGATTGCCAGTGACAGGAAGGTGGAGATGCATTGAGTGGTTCAGACAGGAATAGCTTGGTTATCTGATGGTCACCCCAGAGACTGATAAAATCATGTGAGCTCTTTTCTGAGAAGACATCAAAAAAGCAGAAACTGTTGTCTCTAACCACCTGAAGAGTTTACAACGTCAAGGGAAATTTTGCTTACCTTAAAAGCCTCAGAACTGTTAACTCGCCTTCACCACTGCACACCACAGCAGTGCCTTAGACTCTCGGTGCACGGAATGAAGCTAACAGGCCATCACGTGCAAAGCTGTAAAATCTTATTGAGGAAACGTTATAGTTCAGATCTTCCAAAATTACTTTGGCACTTCAAATTCAGAGATGAACAACTTGAAACATATGAGAGGAACCAGTCTTTTCCGAGGGAGCATGCTCCATATTTTTAGAAAACTCGGCTTCTTTGAGGCTGTCACATTGTCAGGAGTTTGGGCATGCGAAGTGATGAGTCACTTTTCAAAGCATAGCCTGTTTGATGAGCCTGGACTAATCTGAAGCCAAAACGATGGTGGCTGTGACATGAGCTTGCAAAGGTTAAAAGGTGGTCATATCCTTGGGACCACTTAGGGCACTTGGTTTGTTTCTGTCATATATTTGCTGAGCAAACCTCCGGATTAGAACTGACAAGCTTGAGAGAGAGACCTTGAGCAAATGAGGTTTTAAATTAGTACTTTCAAAGAGGCCTTGGGCAGGTTGCTCTGAGCCTCGGTGCCGGAGTTTCTCTAGCCTTAAAATGGGGTAGTGGTACTCCTCTCCTTTGTACGTTGAGATGTACGGATGGAGAGTGTTTTACTGAGTATTTACTAAAATAGGTAAGGTAGTTCTGAACAGAAGGTCCACCCAATTTTTGTGTCTTGTGCCTAGAGTACAAGGACCTCTGTGCTGCTTGTCCCGTGTCCCTGTCTGACCATCCCTCTCCTCAAACCAGGCCCCTCAGCTTCTGTCCCCTGGCCGCAGCTTGCAGCCCAGCTCCCCATGCTGCAGGTGCCCGTCCTGGCAGTGGCTGACGTCCTGCGGATGCTGCCAAGCAAGCGTGGGGAGGGCAGTGCCTCCAGCTGCAGCAAGGGGCTGGGATGTCTTACGCCCATGGGGGAGAGGCTCCCATGGCCAGTGCAGAGCCCTCGGACCCATCGGGGCCATCATGCTAGCACTGGGGGCTCTAGCCCCTTCCTCGCTGCCGGCCTTGGCATAAAAGCAAAGGTGGGCTCGGCAGCAGGGCTCCGGCAGCACAGCCTCGCCCTGTACCTGCACGTCGTCAAAACTTCATACTGAATTCACACAATCTGATGTGTGATTCGTAGCTGTAACGATCACTGTAATGAAATCCTGCTTGTCTGTTGGTTTTGTTCAGGTTTTGAAATAAAGCCTACGTGTTTGTAAGAGCATGTGTCTGTACAGGAGGCATGTAAGATGCTTTTGTCTGCTTACATTGCTTGGCTCAGCCTCTGTCAATGACAACCATAACAATCAGTGCATTTTTGACTCAAAGCCATTTCCTTTCCTGGTGCAGATTATGTCTGGTATGCATAACGTGTTAATTTAACAAAGCAGTTCTTTTGATACAGCTTTAATTTTTTAACAACAGCTCGGAGGCAATGATGTACAGATTATATAGTGTCAGTTTCCCAATTAAAGTTTTACAGGAAAGTACTTTGGTTTTGCTTTAAGCCTGTGTTGAATTCTTCCTCCTGGCACTTGTGCAAATGGAAACTGTGCTATTGCAAAGCATCCATTTGAAACCTTGAAATATTTATTGAGGCTGCATTGAATACTGAAGCAGGAATCTTCCTGTAGGCTTGTTGATGTCTGTCATAGGCATATATTTTGTAATTAAATGTCTGGCAGCTTGTGTGCGTGCATGTGTGGTTGGTTTCTTGTGTTTTATTTTTTTGCAGGTTTTGTTGTTGTTACGCTGTTTTTCCTGAGAAATGTATTTAACGCACACCTTTTAAGAGTTCCTATGAAATCTTATCCAAGGCAAGACCACATCTTTGATGTATAGCAATGAAGCTCCTACTAATTGTTGCGCAGAACACTGAGGAGGTGGCTAAACTGCTGCCCTTCCTAGAATGTTAGACCTTATGAAGATCATTCCTGCGGCATAACGTGCCTGTTTGGATGGAGATGGGATGGAGAGCACCTGAAGGCACTAGAAGAAAATATTTCATTCTTAAAACACTACCCACAAACTGAACAATTTCAGATATATAATTTTTTTCTTTCCCTCTCTTTCCCCTTCTTCCTCCCAGCCCTTTGTCTTGGATAATATCAGGTCAGTGACTTTTGCTCTTTGTATCGCGTGGAAGCAACAGGGACTGACCGTATCCAAAATTGTCTGCTGGTGTAGGAAGGCCTGCGACCCAGAGTATGCTCCAAGGGATGTGATTGTGTGGAGCGTAAGCTGAAACTCAAAGGGCAAAGCAATGTAGCACTGGCGTTAGACAGGGCTAGGAGTCATCAGCTCCAGTGACAACAGAGCATGCCACTGTGAAGCTGCAGAACCAAATGCCTGATGGCATCTCCCTTGTGCCCTGGTCTCTGGTGTCCTGGTGACACTCTCAAAGTGCTAGCCACTGCTCAGTGACCAGAGGCGTGTCCTGGCTTGGAAGAGTCTCACCCACCCCCAAGTTGTGTGATGACTAGAAGAACTGGAGTATCAGATATCTAATTTAGATTAACCTGCAGCCTGCAGCAGCATAGTTATTGCTCAGATTTGCAAAGAAGCATGGTCGTATGAAGATCTCTGCAATTGCATCTAAATCTAGCCATTACTGGGGAAAGTACAGCTGCTTTTACTGGATGGTGAGCGTGATCTCCGAACCTGCGACGACCCAGCAGGCTGGGGCTGGGGCAGGCAGCTTCTCTGCCTTCAGAATGTGCTGAGACTCTGAAATATTCTCCGCTGCCAAAGTGCCAAGGAAGCCACCTGGCCCACTTTGAAACCAAATGCTGCAGTCTCATGTGTTTATCACTTTCCTTGTTTTCTTTCTTTTTCTATTTCCAGCCAATCTCTTTGGATTAGTCCTCCTGCTAGATAATTATGATTTTCATATCTACATCTTTTTCTCAAGCTTGGCTGCATTATTTTTGGGCAGCTATTTAAGACTTTTATTATTTTTTAAAACATATTGTGTCCTTATTTGCATATTTGCATTTCAGAACAAACAAACAATGATATTTCTCACAGTACATGATTCTTCAAATATTTTTCTTAACAAGCAGAACTTTTTCAGGCATGCCAGAATCAGCTTCATTATATGCATCCTATTTATGTATCCTATTTAGAGTACTGGAAGGAAGGAAATTAAAGGGGCTGATTCCACAAACACTGTATCTGGTGCCATGTGAGAAGGTAGGGTAAGACTTGGTTACTATTTCAAGAAAATTACTATAGTTCCCTAGAAGAAAGGCCTGCCTGCCTTCCTTCCGTCTGTCCTTCCTTCCATCCGTCCTTCCTTCTCAGTGTTTCTTCTTAAATCCTCTGTGTTATTTCCTTCATCAGACACTGGAACAGAGACTGAGGACCTAAGCAGAAGGGCAGAAGGCCTGGGGAGCTGGGCTAGGTCTGCAGGATGAGGGGTGTCACATAGAAATCCTTAGTAGACACTAAACAAGATGAACACACAAACTTCTTATGTTGCTGCGGTATGATGGGCTCTTGATACATATATGGAGAAAAAATAGGCATTTATGTGGGAAATAAAAGCCAAGGCATTCATTATCAAAACCAAAAGAAATTGATTCTGCAGCAGTGTTTTATTTCAGTGACTTTATTTGTATAATGGCCGATGATCGATGTGAAGTTAATCGTTTTATCTGAAGGATGTTAGCACAAGCTGACAATTAGTCTCTGCATCGCTGATGGGCTTCACTGTGGTTGGCACAGAGAGCACAAGTATTGTGGGCAGCATAGCCTGCCAGACCCTACTTCATCCCTAAACTCGGTAGGTTTTAAAGCATCTTGGGGGAAGAGAGGAACAGCAAACCAACCCAGGGATTTTGGAAAGTGTTTCTGTTGAGTTCCTCAGTTGAATGATGGCCACTGAGCTGTTGGGTTGGCAGGATTGATGTGATAGTTGCCTTTTGGAACTGAATGCTAAAATTTGAATAGTCTTGCAAATATAAAGGAAATCAGTTCCTCAAAAGCTTCCAGTACTACTGTAGCACTGAATGAGAAAAATAGTGGAAGTTGTTTTAGGGCATGTGGGTTAAATGAAGTGTAAGTGTTCAAACATGCATGAAGAGCAATGCAAATGAACTTTAGATTAATCTGGTGTTTAGGAAGAAGGGGTTTGGCTTGTTTTTAACTAAAGTGTCCACACGCTACCCATCTTGTTGGCCAAAAGTGCTATGACACACTGTGCATCAGCGACTCACTCTTTAAAAGTTTCTGTTCAGGTGGCTGGGTCAGCAATCAAAACAGGCTCGTTGGGAAGATCAAAGAGGAGGGCAGGCTCTCAAAGAAAGAAAAATTAGAAGGGCAGTTTGCAGTTTCACATTAATTTTCTTCATTGCTATACTGGACAGCCGGGGAAAGTGAGTAGAAGATGATTGCGTGAAGGGATTGAGTAATGTTGAAATGTGCAGAACCAAAGCTGCTGCGGGGGCTGCCTGCCAGCTCGTGGGTGCGGGGCCAGTGGGGCAGATCATAATCTCTGAGGTGTGCAAATGGTTCAGTGTCTGAACAGCACATTTGGCACCTACCGGTTTTATCTAGAGTTTTTTGGGGGCAAGGAAGGGGGCTCTCGAGTTTTTTGCTTTGTTTTACTTGAGGAACAGAGTGTGAATGAAAGATCCTCAATAGGACTAGTTTCTGCTTCACGTCACGGATGTTTTACACCTGATCTGATCAAAACCTTATCTCTGATCTGTCTTTGCCTTGGGCAAACATTCTTGTGCGTATTCTGTTCAGGTAACTCTTTACCTCGCTGGCCTTAGACAATGGGTGGGAGAACAGTAGGATTTTTTTCATCTCTGTCAATGACAGCAGTAGGAAGTTGCAGGAATCCCAAGAAAGCCCAATATATAGAGAGTGGGTTTTTGCCGGCTAAGGAAGACCACAGCGTGGCTGTGACTTGTGGCTTTACTGAGCGTGGTGTTTTGCACTCGCTGGTACCTTCTCAAGTTGATTAATTTTGTCAGAATTTGCTTTAAAAGCAATGAATTCTTATCAGTGGTTGTGAAACCTAAGGCAAACATGTAATTGAAAATAAGCGTACAATGGTTTGATCAAGATCTCATGAATTGGGGTTTTCAGACATTTAAATGTGTTCAATCGCTGTAAAGCTGGAAGCACAGGTAGGAAGGATGTGTAATTAAAGTTGCATTGTGGGGAGCCAGATTTGGAACTTCATGGAGCCTTGCTGTTGGCATTTTCTGATTTCAAACCTGTAGTAATGCGCTTTTAATATTTTTCGGGTTTCAATTTGGTCAAAGTCTGTTGCCCTTTTACCCAAACCTCCTTTATAATGGTAGGTTTCTCTCATACCTCACTCAGAGTCTCCCTAATGCTTTTCAACCTCTTCCAATTTGCAAACACCCTAAGAGAAATGCCACCAAAGTTGCAGAGCCCTATATTTTGAACTTAAGGCCATCTTGACCACAGGCTTGTTTTTTCTTAGCTACCTTTTTACAGCTCGTTTAAGAAGTACTCAACAAAGCTGGAGGACTTGGTGTCCCAGGGCTGAAAACCAGTAGCTTGATGCGGTGGGGCCCTGTTTCTGGCTCCCGCCTCTGAGCACTGCTGTAGCATGAATACTGACTGTGCAAACCAAGTTTTACAGAAATTTTATTTGATAAAAGTGTACCTTCAGAATCGGTGCAGACTCAGTGCATCTATCCCAGTGGGCTTTCTTCCCTCTGACTGGAGTTGGAGTCAGATTCGTTTGGATATTGTGGTGGTCTCTGACACCTACTTAATTCTGTTGGAGTGGTGTTTTTGTGACACTATGGTGCCGTGAGAATTCTGAATGGTCCCATTACTCAAGTAGACTGTATAATTTGGTTGGAAAAATTGCTTTCCAGTGAAACTCAGCCTGAAAGTTAACGTGTTCGTTAGTCACTGAAGTGGTCCACAGTAGCACAACTTGCAGATTATTTTACAATATGTACTTTTCTGGTTGTTTGCACAAATGTAATACAAAAGTTGCTTTTATATTAATCTTTAAAGTTGCGGCCTTGAATGCTTATAATTTCAGCATCCTGAATGTTAACCAACAGAGGAAGCATGGTTTTGTGTTCAAAGCCAGGAGGAGGAGACAGAAGGTCTGTGTTGTATTCCCAGCACTCCTATAATCTTGCTCTGCGATCTCGGGCATGCTGTGCCTTGGTTAACTCATGAGTGGGGCGGGGAGACCTTCAGGGTGCGTTGACAGGCCCAGTTGTGTGAAGGCTTTAATGGTCTATGGGATCTGCTGGTGGAAAAATGTAATGCTGTTCAGAGTGCAGGGATCCGTAGGTTTAAGAAGTTGCCCCAACAGTTAAAATGGCATTTCTTCCACTTCTGTCCAGGGCTAGCATCTGCTGTGAACATCTTCATCTTCAATATTATTTTCCCCCTGTTATATTTTTGTATTTTGCACACAGGGGCTCGAGGAGACAGGGACTTTCGGAATCGGTACAAGCAGACGTGATGGTTTATCCTTAAATCCTGCCTGTTCCTCTTGGGTATCCCAATGTGTAAGGTTACCTCTCCCCAAAAAGTTCCTGCAGAAGCCTGGCACATCGTGTTACAGATGGCCCCTTATTAACTCTGAATTTCCCCAGTTTCTTTGCTTTTCCAGGTTTGAGTTAGACGGCTTGATGTTACTCCAGAGCCATCCTTTTGATGGCTGGAAACGATAATAGCCTGTGTCATCTGCCCTTTAGATGGAAGGGTTATGCCTCGTCCTTTATTCCTCGGCTCTCCGTACAAAACCCATCCCACAATGCACCCGAGCCGCTCGCAGGTGTTCCCGTGGATCTGCCCTCTCACATGCACCGCAAATTAGTAACAGAAGCTAATGGCCCAGCATGCGGCCATCAAAGGGCTGACAATTCCAGCCTTTCCAAAGGGCCCTTTATGTCAAAGCCCCCCACGAGACCTGTCCGGCTGAAAAGACTATTTGTCTGTCCCTGTGTGCGGGCCTGCTGCAGCGCCGCGGCCGGCTGCTGGCCTCACGCTGCGCCCCTGACTGTTGCTGCTAGCAACAGATAAAAATCACTGTTAACCACAGCGGGGCCCACAGCACATCAATCATCTGGCCCAGATAAAGGCCTCGGGCCTTTGGCCCTATCCTTCGGTTGTTTCTAAATAATTTCCAGTGGCTGAGCATGCTATGGTGTAGGCTGGGTAATTCAGTCCAGAAAACTTCATTTCACTAAAAATGCTTTGATTCTTTTTTTTTTTTTATTAAAGACTGTTTTTGTTCAAATAGATGTTTGTTTCAAAAGGGGGAATTTAACTGATGAAAGGGATGCCCTGAAAGTTCAGAGTGAGAATAATAAATAAAACTGTGTGGTTAAATGTAAAGTACAACCAAACGGGCAGCAAAAAGAATTAGCATTTACCAAGAGCAACAAAGCAACTTTGCACTTTAGAAGAAGCCTCTCTCGGCTTCAGCATCATTCAGCTTCCTGAATTTATATATATTTAAATAGAGATTAATCTTTATATATGGATAACATCATTTCCACCACACCTTTATTAAAGAGATTTATAGCCGGGTATCAAATTACACTTTTAATACAGCCTAGTTGATTTTTTGGTAGCAGCAAATCATATCTGTAACTCTGAATAACTAAACAAATTTGACAGTAGCAAATTTTCTCCTCGACACAGCTAATTCTTCATCCTGTCTTAATGTTCTGCTGTAAAGCCATAAGAAATTGTGATGCTTAGAGCCTGACAGACATAGGTTTTGTTCTTGCCACTTAGCAATCCTTCAAAGAAGAAACCATTGCAATTTAAATTGAGGGACATCACAGACTCGATAGCAGGGAAACGCTCTCTGTAGATAAGCCCTGTTTTGCAATCTTGCTGGCTTGTGCTGTAAGAGTAGGGTAGGTAGGATATAGTGGAATACTGAAGGTAAAACCAAGTGTTAGGTCGCAAACAAAATCTCTGTGGAAACCCTAAAAATTAAACCTCAGTCAGCCTGCCTTCTGCACAAGCATCTTTGCATACTAATTGCATGGGCCTTTGTATTATTGTAGACACTAATTACCACTAGTTCTCAGTGGGAATTGGACACCTAATTCTCTAATGCTGCTTTTAACCTCCCAGCTTATAAGCCTTGCATTTCAAGGCACCTCGATCCTGCTGGTATCTTCCAAGTACAGGCTTGATCCAGCACATGTGCACTGCTGCTATTTAGTTGATGAAGAATCTTGCAAAATTTTGCAGCGTAGGCAACATTTCTTGGTTGGATATGATCATGGACTTCAACAGCTGGAAAGGTTGGCTGAACAGCGCTTCCTCTCTGAGCCTGCTGGAGTCATAACATAGAAGCTGATTTGATTTACCATCTTATTGCTCTTACGGCTGTGTTTAAGCTGAAAAGGACTATTAAAAAGAGTTAAATTCTCACCTGAGTGGTATTAATGGGAGCTGAGCCTTTCCTTTCAGTTGGACAGGACTTCATCCAGAGTGCCCTAACAAAGTGCTGAGCTTCTGAAATACGACTTGTTGCTTGGTGGAACCTGGTATGTATTTCATACTTCACTGGACGAGTATGAAGAATTTGAAAAGTTTTCTGTAAAAACAGGAGACATTAGCTTGACAAAACATACCTGTGCAATATGTCCTTCAGTATCTTCTCTAAAAACAAAACAAATTTGAAGATTGATCCTGATGGATTTTGAAATAGGTAACAATAAAATATTTTTCAGCCAGCAAGGTCACTGTAAATGCTGGCATTGGATCTGGATGATGTGCCACTACCCTGTTTCCCCTTCTGTTTTGTTTTTTTTTTTTAACTCCTATATAATGCTGTCTAAGAAATAACACAGGGAATGACAGAGAAGGGTAGGCTTAAATAACCCTGAGGGTGCTTGTCTTCCTTGGCATTAACTTCATATCCACATTCATTATGTGAATGGGCCAGGGAAACTGTTTCTGTTGGAGTGCAGGGTAGGTTGAACAGACTTGGTTCAATTTTAGGTAATGGTATACAGTCATCTATATGGCGATGCGCAATGCATGGTGTAGTCCCTCATTTAGAGAAGTTTGAATGCATAAAGCCCTATAAGAAACACTGATAACTCAGTTTCTTACTTTTAGGAAGAGTTGCAGTGCATACAATTAGCTCCTCCATTCTCTCCCCTCCCTTTTAATAACATCAGTAGAGCTTCCCTCCACCTCTAATATTGCCTTGTCAGGGTTGAACTTTCAACGTAGCTGCAGTTGCAAGGAGGATGGGGAGTGTGAGAGAGATCCTCAGGTAGGAGATCGACAGGCACATTGACATAGCCATTATTATTCCATGGCAGACAGGATGGGTTACTCTTCCATCGCACCGCTGTGTGCATATATCAGACAAAAGACAGTTTCAATTTGAATGGGAAGATGAGTGGAGTCGGTACTTTGCTGCAAGCTGCGTGATACTTGAGCAGAGGGGCCTCCAGAATCTTAACTAACACGTCTGATCCTTGCTCTACAGCATGGCTAGTATTTTGCTGAAAGGTTGTTTGTGGAAAATGTAACTTGTTGATAAATGTTCTTCATGCTAATTGACCACCGTGTTTGCAGACAGATGCGCTGACCTAGAGCTTCCCACATGCTCGTGCAAATCCCTAAGATGGGCTAATTAACTTCTCCATCTTCATTTCCATGGCAAAACCCTCTAAACAGAGTTATGCAAAACAAGTGAAAGAAGACATTGGGCCTCAAGGAGGAGAAGACCCAGGTTGCATATAATTTGTGTGTTAAGAAACAGCCGATACTGGATATCTTCCTTCACTGGGAAGACACAAAATTTCTTCTTTAATAGAATCATAGTTTGGGTTGGAAGGGACCTCTAAGGGTCATCTAGTCCAACCCCCCTGCCATGGGCAGGGACATCTTCAACTAGATCAGGTTGCTCAGAGCCCCATCCAACCTGACCTGGAATGTTTCCAGGGATGGGGCATCCACCACCTCCCTGGGCAACCTGTGCCAGTGCTTCACCACCCTCAGCGTCAAAAATTTTGTCCTTATGTCTAGTCTAAATCTCCTCCCCTTTAGTTTAAAGCCATTCCCCCCATCCTGTCACAACAGGCCGTGCTAAAAAGTTTGCTGCCATCTTTTTTATAAGCCCCCTTTAAGTACTGATGGGCTGCAATAAGGTCTCCCCGAAGCCTTCTCTTCTCCAGGCTGAACAACCCCAACTCTCTCAGCCTTTCTTCATAGCAGAGGTGTTCCATCCCCCTGATCATTTTCATGACCCTCCTCTGGACCCGCTCCAACAGGTCCGTGTCTTTCTTGTGCTGAGGGCTCCAGAGCTGGACACAGTGCTCCAGGGGGAGGGTCACCAGAGCAGAGCAGAGGGGCAGAATCCCCTCCCTCGACCTGCTGGCCACGCTGCTTGTGGTGCAGCCCAGGATACGATTGGCCTTCTGGGCTGGGAGCGCACATTGCTGGCTCACGTCCAGCTTTTCATCCACCAGTATCCCCGAGTCCTTCTCGGCAGGGCTGCTCTCAATCCCTTCATCCCCCAGCCTGTATTGATACTGGGGTTGCCCCGTAGATGAGAGTGCAATAAACAGCGAGGAATGATCAGAAAGTCAAGACATTGTTTCCCCTACCAATTTTTAGATGATGTCATTTTATGGAATCGAGGCTCTCAATTCTTTAGTAGTAATGGCATTTTTTAAAATTTTATTTGCCCTCAGTAAGCTGATAGCAGTAGTTTTAACCTAGACTTAGCATGGGGTCTTGTTTGGGCCAAATCTAGCAGATGTTAATCTTGGAAATAGTTCCTCTGAAGCTGAACAAATCACTCAGGTGAGCAAATGGAGTAAATTTTCACTCGAATTCAGGAAGCTGTCATGCCTTGCTATCTAAAGGCATCCTCCAGTTGCTCGTTGCAGGCCATGCAGGCTCTTCACTTCACGGGGTTTTGGATCACATCTGAGGTCTGCAACTGTAAACAGTCGCGAGGTGTTGAACAAATGGCATTTCCTGTTCAAGTCTAAGCTAATATGCAAGACAAATTCTCTGTGATACTGGGAAAAAAAAGTTATCCTTGTGCCTTAATAGGATGCCATTCCTTGGGATGGAACAAATCCTCTTTTTGTAGAACTGAGAAAATATAAGAGAGTTTCTTGGTTTTCTATGCAAACTAGACTGTGACTTTTGAACAGCATTGTGAGTTATAAACAGCAGCTAGTATGTGTTGATATAATCTATTACTTACAGACCTGTTGCAGGTGTCGCTCAAAAGTGTGCTCTGACACCCACCCCGTATTGGTTCTATTTATTTTTCATATATGATGTACTATTGAAAGGAAGTCCAGAGCCAGTCCCCTTCGGGGATCCCTCTGAAAGCTGTTTCTAGATGTCAGCAAACCCAGGTCCTGCTTTTTAAGGCTTGTCTGATAGGTACACTATGGGAATAATTTTAATCACAGTGACCGCTGCTAGGTAAGGAGGAGGTTTACTTTAATTTTTTTAATTAGATACAGATCTGCTGGCAACATTTTCTTCCATTTGTGTGAGATTGATGCCTGACTTGACCTAAACGGTTCATAACTTTCCAGTGTTACTGCTGTAGTTTAATGGTGTCCACTGGTTATTGTACGCCGTGCATTACCCTATCGATCGCCATCCTGCCCAGTGTTTCTAATTACATGAGAGGATGAGACGACGTTGTTGTAACGGGCATCTTTCCAATATGGGTGTGCTAACGTTGCAGCCTGTCTTGCCATTTCTCTGAACGTGGTGTTGATCCCACCACCTTGTGTGTTTAAATTGTTGCTAAATTGCAGTGTTTTGAAGCCACAGGAATATTGCTTAAAGAACTCTTCTCATAAAACAGCTCATTATTATGTGTGCTCTTCAGGGTTTGCCAAAAGTTTTGTGGTCTGTCTTGCCTCCTCCACTCTTCACTCCTCTCTGCCATGAAAATGTCTGCAGGAAAGTGTGGGCAAAATTGATTCCCCTGTGGCTGTTTCAAACTACACAGTTCGGGCTCATCCTTTGATCCCTCCTCATGACTTTATTTCATTATCCCTTAAGTATAAGGAGGAAAGTTAATGACATCATAAAAACTAGAACTCTATAAAAGATGTTTCTGCTGATTTACTGCCAATGTACTAGCAGCATGTCATATAACTGCCCATTAAAGATGGTGAGTTGCTCTCCTGCCTGCAGCTTTCCTTATCACCAGCCCTTTTATTTATGACCAGATTATAGGGATTGGGTGTGCACAGTAAAACATAAAACTTATTTTTATCGGGCATATAATTAACCCTTTAATTATGGAATTAAGTTGCATCTATCCTCCTTTTTTATTTAAAAAATTATTATTAAATATTCCTGTTTGTCTTCAAAAAGCCTAATGCGTTGCTGAGAGAATGCAGTTCGTGGTTTATGGCTATACTGTATCTGTCTTTCCCTTTCCAAGCACTACCTAAACAATTCTGATCAGTGAAGAGGCCGAGAGAGAAAATAGAAGCTTCCTTACTTAGATACACAAAATCAAATTTTTCCTGTTCAAGGAAGTTGAATTTGGTCTATGGAAACCCTGATCTTCTTGCTTGCCTATCTCTTAAACTTCTAGCATTTTATACATCCGTCCTCTAGCCTCTTAGGATACATAGTCAGGTTGGTAAGTAATTATTTGAGACCACATTTCCCATCACAGAATCCATCACCACTCTCACTGTAATGGCCGATTTGTCTGGTTGTGCAACTTTAGGCTCTCGCTTTGTGCAGCGTAACGTGTGTACTTCTGTAATACCCTTCCCATCGGACTCAGTGCCTGCTGTTTTCAAACAAAGCTTGTCATTTTGGCTACCAGTAACGATTTTGAATGCCAAACACCCCCTCCCTCCCACCTGCAACTCTAGATACTTCAAGATAAGCTTCATATTCTGAAAGCAAGGCTTCTCTTAAAGTATTTTGAGTTGTAGACAGGGGTGGGGGAAAGGTCGGGTGTTCGAAGTGATTCATTGCTCCTGAGAACCTTGGCCAGTGAAGTTACTTGTTTAAAATTAATCATGTTCCTTGTGCATCAGGCATCTTCTATTAATGCAATCATAATGGTTTGTTTGCTAGATACTGGCATGGGATCTCAGTCCTGGGAATGCACTGTGATCAACTTTATACATTATTAAAAGCTGTTTGCCTTTTTGTCTTTTACCCAGTTAGTTGTTCTGATTTCATTTTGCTGATCATGAATTGCTGACAAAGAATAGGCAGTCCTCAAGTGAAAAGCAAGAACAAAGCTTTCTGTTCACACCATTTCTATTACCCAGGCTTTATATTAATACCTACATAGTTTGTGAGAATGTCTAAGAACAAATGTTCTTTAATAGCTGTTTTTCTGGAGTTTTCCTTGGCTGTAGTATGAATTTAGGATTTCCATGTGCAGTGCTGATAGGCTGTCCTAGGGAGACGATAGTGAGAGGGACGCTGTGCCGGCTACACGTTTGTCACTTGTCACAGCTGGGAAAATCTCTCTGATGGTTTCAATTGTTTTGAGCTGGTTTCCTCCCTTTCCTTCCAGGAGAGAGAGGGAAATGTGATGTATGATTGCATAAGCTTGTTTTTACTTGTGTGAGTGATGGGATAGGAGAAGTTCCAAATGAGGAAGTCATAAAGAAAAATAATAAAGGAAGGAAGCAATGAATTAAACTCCTAGTGCTTTGTTGTATGGCTGTGATTTATAGAGAGGTATTTATTTATTTCTTACAGAAGGAATTCCATCTCTGCATAAAGACAGACAAATAATAATGTTTAAAAATAAAGTATTACTGTGTCCATACTGGACCCTGGCTGCCTGTGATCAGCCCGCATTCATTTTATTTAAGATACGGTAGATATCTCTACACTGACAATAGCACTGATGCTGAAAGTCTAGGCAATAGACAACGTTTTTATTTTTGGTATATCCCCATTTTATGAGGAGTAAAGAATAGCAAGTACCACACTGTTCTGAGGAAAAGGTATTGAGCGTGAAATACATTCTTAATTACAAAACTGTTTTAGTTGATCTGATGGCTTTAAATGATGCAGTACAACCCTATTGCCTTCGAGGCAAACCTTGGTACTTGTGTAACTCCATAATAGGTGGGTGTTCAAATTGAATGGAGACTTCCCAGGTCCCTGGATGTCTAAGCCTGAGATTCAGAACCCGTTGAACAGGCGAGGGAAGCCTTTTGCATGAACCTGTCTTTACATACTGGTTTTAAGGGGGATGGTATCTCAGTGTGTTGGCTTAATGAGAAAAGGCCTTCTAAATCATGAAGTTTAGATATTCCATGTATGCGTTCGACCAGGTATTCCAGGAGCTCCCCTCCGCCTTGTCTGGGCTTCCAAAGATCCTGTGCTCATTGAATGCTTAATTAATTAATGAGTAATCAGTTCTCAGCTCTAGGGTATCAATTTGAAGGAAAAATTGATTTTCAAACCCAAATGTCTTATACTTAGACTATTTATATTCTGAAACTGCTGTGCATGTCATAGTCCTATTTAGAAAAGTGTCCAACTCCCCTCAAGGGCGGGCAGCCTGAGGAACAAATTAATTCTTACCCATCAGAGGATGAGTGTTACAGGGAAGCTTTGAAAATCAGTGTGCTAGTGAGAAGGAAGCTTGTGATTCTCATACCTGAATCGAAATTCGTGAAGTATTTAAAATGCACATTTCATTGCTGCCAGACATTTATCTAGCATGAACATTAATAGGATGAGAGGGGAAAAAATTAGAGGTTCAACAATAATTCGAAGTTCTCTGTTTATAATGTGAGAAATCATCAATTAATTCCATACCTGGAATAAAACATGCCCTAAGGCCTACCATCTGCCCACATTTAAACTTGAAGATAATAGATTTGGAAGAGAAGTTTGTAATTATTTGCTAGGTGGTTCTGATTAATTTGCAAGGAAAATTGCTAATACCGGTAGTGTATTACCCTGGGGCCAAGTGGCAATCACAATATTGCAGAAAGGGATAACATGTAAACGATGGCTTGTGCGTTATCTGTTAGGCTGATTGGACAATCTGATTATTTTTCTTAAGCCACTAATGGATGCATATAAGATTAGAGTGTGCTTTGGACAACATGACTATAATTCTCACCTAACAGGCTGTAGAAAATAGGAAGTAAATATACCCCAGTGGCATTCTTAGAAATTAAAAATGCTAAAGGCTAGATTATGAAATTATAATAGATTTACACCAGCACGTCTGAGATCAGAATCTTGCCTTGTAGCACTGAAAAATACATTTATGGAGTGATACATACTAGAAGCCTTGGAAATTAGCATATAGGGAATGCATGCGAGCAGTCTTCTCTGGCAAATACCCGTGTGCTTTAAAGACATGCTGAAAAAGCCAGTGTAGAGTCTTGCATTAAATTGAAGTTGAAACAGACTTTGCTGGACTATAGCCCAGTGGGTATGGAAGAAGATAATTTATCTGGAACTCTGAAATATTTAGTTTTGGCTGCTATTTACTTGCATTGGAGAACACTCTGGACCTTCTGTGCAACCTTACAGTTAACGGCTGTACAGCTGCATGATTAAAGACTGACCTTTAGAAAGAGCGCGAGTTCTGTGCTGCCAAGGTGCAACCGGTGGAGCAAAAGGCATGTGTAATGTATGTAGTCCTACGATAACAGAAGAAAATGGTAAGGTGAACCAGAAAACCCCTTTCCCCACGGCTGCTGGCCAGTCGCTCCCATTGGCTTTGCTGCTTCTCCAGTTCTCTTCTGCTCCTACGTGGTTCACTCAGTGGTAGCAAAAGCCAAGTGGAAAAGGATCCCTAAAGGATTATAGGTGGGTCTTTAAATTTGGGTAAAACTGCATCATCCATTTAAAACAGCAACAACCACCCAAACAGCACCTCCTTCCCTGTGATAGAGCGCTCTGCCCGTGTGGATTTACCAAGAACGTGTCTCCCTGCAACTCTCCATGCCCTCTTGTGTGTGTCCTCCACGCCTCGCCCCAAATAAAATCTCAGCACAGCTTTCCATGTAAAAAAAATGAAGTAACATAAACAAATCATTACCAGTAAGGTGTCCGTTGCTTGGGGGCGGAGGTTGCAAGCAGTAGTCTTGCTATTTCTTTTCTGTGATCTTTGTGCTGGCTCGTACTTAAATGCTGTAGGGATCATTAGCCCTAGATGTTATCAGTTGATGCCTAACAACTGTATCTCATATATCGTTCCAGAGACGGTAAATTTTCACTTAATGGAAAAAAAATGTTGCATGTATGTATAACAGAAGGTTTGAGGCTTTATGCTGATATCAGGTAAATAGGTCTGAGGTTCACCTTCATGTGATAGTTAAACTGTTCCTCTCCCTCTCTGAAACATGATGTAATTTGATGCAGTCAGTGAGACACCCACGTTCAGACCACAGGATAGCTGGGCATCGATCACAACAATGGTTGCAAGCAGATTCCAGTCTTCTCCAAATCTCCCTTTAAATGCAGTAATGCGACCTCTGCACCGTGATAGGGTGAAATCACAGCTGCCAGATGAGGTGTGCATTAGATTTTGAAATTCCCCTGTTAAAAACCTAACGGTTTTTGTTTTCATTTACACAGAATGTTCTTGTATTCTGAAGTGCAATACCTTCGTGACCTCCTTTCAGTAAATAACAGCTCTTGTGCAGCAGCTCTTGGCATAGTCAAGAGAAATAATATTACCGTGAGCAACATTTTTGCTGGATATAGAAATTATCAGCTTTGATAATTTCACACAGTAAAAATTTAAGGCCTTGGTGCTCATTCTCAAATGGACATCTTGTCCCGTATCATCAAGATCATATGACATTCAAATAAAATAATAAACACAGCCAGTGTGTTTAGTTAAAATACAAAATAAGTATTTCCTTCAGCAATGGACCACCTTGCTAATTTTTTATTGTAAGTAATAATTGAAATTCTCATGTTATCCTGGAGGATTCAAGTGTCATTGTCTTGATATAAAATACAGGTCCTTGTACATCACTGAAACAATCTCATGTAGCAGGGACCAAGCCGGGAAGCAGAGCGTGTTGGATCCATATGCTCAGCAGCTCGTATGCATACCCTTGTGGCTGGCGACTTATACAGCACCTCCCTCAATTTCATCAGACCAAATAAGTTACGAGTCTTCAGCCTCTGACAGCCTGCTGCATTTTTAGAGGGAAGAGGTATCAGTCGTAACACAGGAAACAACAGCTTGGAATAGGTTCTTGTTTTCCTTTTCTGTTTCCCCATCTTGTGTTTTCTCTCTCATTGTCGAACTTTCCTTTACCTCATCCCTTCTGCTGTGAGCTCTCCTAGCTGCCACTCATCTTTAAATAGTCTTGATAACTTGCAGTATCAGTTTTGTGCTGGTGGATTGTTGCCATATGCCAATGTAAGTTGTCAGTGAGCATCTGAAGCCGTCAGTCGATCCACTCTTCCCAAGTCCTGCTGCTGTGTGAGCCAGAAAGCCTGCCCGGATGCCCCTGCCTTCCCCCAGGACAAGGCTTTGCCCAGGCTGAGTGTGCTCTTGGGATGTAGCTGGTGGGCAGGGACAACCGTGCTGGTATCAGACCTTGCAGCGATGCTGGCAGGGATATGAGCAAGAATTTATCTCCGTGGTCAAGTGTCTAATTTAGAGAAGAGCTGGTGGACCAGCAAGAGGAGAGGCCTTGGCAGTGGGCAGAGACAGGGTGCAGGGTTGTCCCCATGCTGTGGGTAGGTCTGTCAGCTCTGCAGGCTCCTCCTTGCTCTGCTCTCCATCACGGCTGCAGTGCAGGGCAATTGCGTCCGCCTGGCAAAATGCTTGGGAGACGAGTGCTGTGAGAGGGCATCACGTCTCTCTCATACTGCATAAACTTTGGCAGCAGGTTCGGTAATGATTTCCCCTGATTTAATTGTTCAGACAGCTGTCTATTTACCATCAGTATTTACAGAGCTTTCATTGAAGCTAAACAGACATACGCTCTTTGTCACTGTCACGGTGTCAGGGAAGTTGCAGACACTTCATTTCCAACACTTCCTTTTATTGTCCAAAAACTGTTCTGGAGAAACTGGAAAGGGCTACCTGCCAGTCGCATTGTCTTGCCTGGATCCGCTTAGTTATGCTTCAGCCCTTCATTTTCAGAGAGTTTTATCTGAGCATGATGTAAATTTTTTTTTTCCTCTGGTTACTTTTTAATTAATATCCTGTAACTGCTTCAAACTTGGGAGGAAAATGTTTTTTGATTTCTCTTTTATCGGGTAATTTTAATTATTCACACCATTGACTTCATTAAGTTAAAACACCATAATATTATGTGTGAAACAATGATCTTTGGAACAAGAGAAAAATTATTCCTATTTTTTTGGAAGCAAAATGGCTAAAGTGCCACCAAAGTCAAGCATCCCTGCTGCAGACAGACAGATGCTAGGTTACCTGTGCCCTGCTGTGTCCTGTCGGGTGACGCCCACAGTCTTCCCTCCTCTGCACTGACATGGAGGATTAAATACAAATTGACATTACATTAGTTCCTGCTTCTGTTTGTACTTTTTCATTTCTTTTCCATAGCCATGAGACTAAAACAAGGTGTTTATAGACAAAAAAGGAGACACTGGAAGCTGTGTGGCGTTTGCTGTGTCATTATTGATGTTCATCAATAATAATCATCCTATGGCATCCTGAAATGCCGATCACTGAAAGATCTTTGCTTTAGCAACACACTTTCAGCTTTCAAACCCAGGCATCTTTTTCTTAATACAGAAAGCTCGTGTCTCGGTTATGTCTCACAGCATCAAAAATGAAAATCTTCTAACTAGTGGAATCATAACCTCCCACCTATTGTTGTGAAATTCATATTGTTGGCAATATTGCAAATGAAAACAGGAAAATATGGTACAAAGGAGCATTGTTCCAACAACTTCAATGCTCCTTCAGTTGGATTTATTTAGAAGGTGCCTGTGGATTTGGTTATTTTTAAGTTCCTGGTTTTAGTAATTACGTTTATTGTGGCAATGTGTAAGGATCGCACTTGGAGTAAATGCTGAGTCCTGTGTTGTTCTGGACTGTGTTGTCCTATTCAGTTCCACTTAACTTCAGCCACTGGTCGTCCTGTCATTTTTCAAACTGGCTGCCAAAGTCATTAGCACCTTTTAATAAATGTTTGTATAGGTGCTTATCGTTATAGAAGTACCAGCATCTACTTTTTTTGTGCCAGTGCAGATGGGGCACAGATGAGACATTAAAATTAGTGTCATCCAGGAACCAAATAACCTCTGGTCCACACCAAATCCAGTTCAGCAGCGATGGCCCAGAGCAGTTCTTACAGCCCCCCCGGGTGGATGTGCACCGAGTGGACAGCTTCATTTCTGCCAGCGGAGGAAGAGCTGAAGCCAACGGTTGTGGTCCCGGCCGGCTGTGGGCAAGGTGCGTGGTGGTGGCAGGCCTCTCCTGCTAACACAGCCGTGCACTCGCAGGCGGGAGAGCACAGGGTTACGGTCCCATGTCTGCCAGGCGAGCTGCCCTTCTCCCTCGGTCATGCAGGGGCCCTCTCTGAGAGCCACGTGCGCTATTTTGAAATGGGCATCTTAGTTTAACTGCAGCACTGTATCGGTAGATAATCATCCTGTAGTACAGCTATATACTCTCACAGTTATCTGTTCCGATGAAGTAGATTAAATTTTTTTTTAAAAAGTGATGGTGGGAGCTCCTGTCTTTAATAGATGGGTTTTGTCTTTCGAAGTAAAATAAAGCTGAGATCTGCAAATTGCCTGTTAGTCATATAACAGGTCTGGTCTGAAGAGCTGCTGGGTCCTGTGCCCTGAAATGCTTTATCAACCAGGACAAGAAAATTAGACTTCCAAGCTAATTTGACATTAAAAAATATATATAAACAGGCAAGTAAGTATGTCCAAATCAATCCTTGAAAAGTGTGTTTTGAAGTACAGAACATTTCTATCCTCACAGAATGACAGTTAAAGCATTGCTGTTAAGCAGTAAACGGAAATTTCAGTCGCTTGTCAAAACAAGCAGCACTTTCCTTCTGCAGAGTGTAAGATGCCGAACAATAGGCAGCACCTTTCAAAACGGCTTCTTCATTATACAGTCAGGTTTCTCATGTAATCTTTTCATCCACGAATAGTGTATTATTTCTCCATAACACTTTATAATAAGTGGACATTAAATTAATGCTACATGACAATGGAATTCCTGCGGAATTATGTACTACCCCGAGACGAGTGCCAAAGGAATTTGGTATGATTAAAAGGAGACAGTGGAAGTGGAAGGAGGGGTGTACCAATGGCTTATTGTGGGCGTCTGAACTGAGCTGAGAATAACAGGACTGTTCGAGGGTTGCAAGCCTGAGGGAGGGCTAAGAAAATCCACAAGCCCAAACCTCAACTCAAACCGTAAATGTTAGGACTTGTTTTCTGGCTCAGGTTGTTGGGAAAATTATTAATATTCTTTGTTACATTCTTGCAACTTTAATCATTAAAATACCTTTGTCTTAATTATGAGCAGGATGCTCGTGTGAATTTGGCTCCATGGATCAGAGCTGTGGGAATCTGTAGCCGAGGGGAGAATTTGGTCCCGTGTGCCATGTCATCTGGGCACAGTTGACATGACAGGTGACTTCAGTGCCCACTCCAGCCTGATAGCGCTGGGCTTTGTTCCACCACATTTGCTTCCCATGTTATCCCGGTGTGCCCCGTCCCTTCCAGCAATCCCACCCAGGGCCCAGCATGGGCAGTGCATGGCCTTGGCTATGTGTTACGGAACTGCTACCTTGGTAGGCTGTAACGCAGCTCTCTGATTTTCATGCACTTCACAGTGAAAAGGACAGGAGAAAATCATAGTTGTCCGATGTCCATAGGGAGATCATAACAATTCCTTAGGACGTCTGTGATGGGGCTATTGCCACATGCATAAAACCTTCACTGGCAAGAGATCTGCTTTCCTCACCTTCCTCCTATGCAGGGTACTGAGTTGTAGCATCCTGATGAAACGTATTTTTAAGAGGAAATAAGAATCAGGCATGAAGAAGAAAGAGCAGCAGCATTTGCACAGCTTCTTGAATGTGAGGGAGTCCCTTGGGCTTTGTGGCTGGAGAGGACAGGAGGAAAAACTTGTGTTCATCTTTTCCACACAAAGCTGAATTACAAGTAATGGAGAGTCCTGCCTCTCTCCATTCCCATTGCCCATCCCATTGTGCTGCCTCTGAAAGCACCAATTTTAATCCAAGTGAGGACTCAAGAGCAGCATATTAATGAAAAAAGTAATAGATGTCTTTCTCATGAGTATTATTAACAGGCAGTGGCAGTCAATAGATGGTTTTTTTGTATGCTACAAAGCAGTAGCAGATAGTTAGCAGAGCAAGCGTGCTGTATCATCATCCCTGCAGAGAACAGAAGTAGCAGACAGTTTCCTTCCTTCATGGCAAACAGCCTGTAAATGAAATCTTCTCTCTGAAGACATAGCGGAGGCCAGATGGGAGAGGAAACCTAACCTGGAGTGTAAAAGCGGCATCCTGCTGCTGACTTCTTGGAAGACAACAAACAGTCAGAGGCAGCGTTTGACCAGCTCAGTCGGTGGTAGGTGCTGGTGAATAACTGGGCAAAAGGCAGTGACTGCTGCTGTTTCATGCCACCAAGACATATTTCAGTCTGAAGCAGGAGCCATTTTCTCGTTGGTGCAGCAAGAGCTGTGTATTCCAATGAGCATCCTTTTCTCTCCTGGGGCTGCAGTGACACTGGCCCTAGGGGAAGCTGCAAGGCTCATCCTTTCCACTAAAGAAAGCAAGAGTTGAATAGCTCAGCCCAGGGAACTGCAGCCCTATTTGTCTAAAGAGGTGGTGATTTCTGTTCCCACATCTGATTTATCCCCAAGCCTTACAAGAAGAAACTGGCATCGTTCATCTGTGTAGCCTGAGTGCAAGCAGTGGGAGCAGGTGTATGACTGGTTCCCCGTTTTGCTGAGCTGTGACCTTCCAGAAAGAGTCCTTGCATTTGTGCAGCACTTGATAATAGTTCTCAAACTGAACCCCAAAAATCTCACTTTGGTTTGGAATAATCACAATAATGAGTTTCTTTAAAAATAAATAAATAAAGCTCATCCTTGTTAGCAAGTGCTATCTGAGGCTGTCAAATAGCCGCGCTGACAGGATGTTCTGTTTCCACAACGCTGTCTGTATTCAGGAGGGTATAATGTGCAATTCACAGGCTTGGCTGCTGCTTTCCACCTTTGCCTAAAAGAGCTGATGTCTCCTTGTGAGCAGATGTTACTAAATCAGTCTACCCCAAACCCTTTACACGGTCTTTTCAGGTAACTCATCCTTCTCTCTCCTGTTTGATGCTCTGAAATACATTTTTTTTAAACACCCACATTCAGCCAAGAAATGCTACAAATCATTTAGATAGCATAGATCTCTTTCTTCTTGATGCCTTAAAGTTAACAATGCCTGCCAATGGTGTACTCATGGCAAATAAATATCAAAAATAGGATAGTCTAAAAGGATGTCTCAGAAAAGGAAATAGAGATAGACAGAGATACAAAGATAAGTAGGTACAAAGAAACATCATGAGCTAATTATTCTCAGTGCATTATCAGAGATGAATTGCACATACGTCATGTACAGTTACCTTCCTGTGAACCAGAAAGTATAGATTAGTTGCAGACGTCTCTGGTAAGTCTTGATGGTCCGTTGGGCTGATCAGTAACATCAAGTCCTATCTTCCTTTTCTCTAGATTAAAATAAAAATGTCTTGCAGTTTGGCAGGCACCTGAACTGGTGTGAGAGCAGGGGCAGCGTTCTGGACCAGCCTCCGTGGGGACTGTTAAACACTTTCCATGACAAGGTTGCCTAACTTCTGTAGCAAAGTATTACTGGACAAATAGTAACAGCAGGAAACATAACAAACGTTACTTGAAAGGGTTTGGATCAGCAGGGTTTTTGTTTTTAACCGCACGGTAGTAAATGCAACATATTGTGAAGGAAAAACTAGCAGTAGTTAATACATACCTGCTAGCAGATATTTGCTGTATGATCTCATAAAAGGACAGTATGCTTCTGTTTAGGGTTGCAAGAAAAGAAAAGTTCCTTCTTCCCAATGTTTTCCTCAGGAAGTACCTTTGCGTTTCATGCTAAATTATAATATTTTTGTTCCATGCTGAAGTCTGAGCTCTGTCCGTGGAATTTTCCAAGCCTTCCTCCCTCCCCGTGCGGCTCAGCCCTGAGCCTGGGTTGACATTAGGGCTGCATGCGAAGCAAAGCCTGGGGCAGTCTCTGAGCCATGTGCTTGGCCTGTCCCTTCTCTGCCTGCAGTCCACGTTACCATCAGTGAAGAAGGTGCCGTTCACAGCTTGCATTGTCTTTTCCATCAAAATGCAGGTGCTTCTCATGCTGGTAGTTGATTTTCTTTCCCTGTACCCATTCTTTCATTTTCTGACATTCCCACATCCTGGCTTCCATCTTTCCAACCGAGGCTTTCTAGAAGGATGCTTCTATAATTTATGATGCTGAATCAGGGCTGACGATGCAGGGGTTCAGTTTCTGGCTGTTCAGTGAAATCTTTTGTTTAATTGTAGACAAGTCAATTAACTTTTCTGGTCTAGATCCACAAGACACTGAGCTGATAAATCCCCATTGGTTATACTTATTTGTCCGCCCATAAAATGGGTTAAACTTCCCTACTTGAACAGGTGACATTGGGCTAAATTCTTTGTAGATGCTAAAGACTTTTGAGGAAGAGAACTGTGAAAGGGTAGGGATAGGTGAGCTAGGAAATAGGCTGGGACTGGGAACCTGGGGTGTATGTTGTGTTTCTAGCTCCGCTGCTACTTTGCTAAGATGACGTGATGACCGGGTTTTGTAAAACTGAGATTCTGAGCTTTACAAAGTGAGTCTTTGAATTAGACTGGGTGATGAACTTTATGTCAGTTGCCAGCATCATTAATGCTGAAGTGATACAGGACATTGTACCTATATAGCTCCTAATTTGTTGCAGAAGCTGCATGCCTACATAGCAAATCTGATCCTGGTTTGCTAATTCTTCTTCCACCCCTATTAGGAAATAGAGGTAAACTAAATGAAGAGCACAGCTTCTTCCCCATTGCCTTATTCTGGGCTGTGCTCTCTGGTCTGTGACTTGGGAAGTGAAGGTCAGGATGGTTCATTGCCTCTCTCAGTCTTTTTTGCTTATAAATTTATGCTTTCTTCCTCCAATTCTTCTTGAATTTCAAAAACCAATGGGCCAGACCTTTAGCTGGAGTAAATTGTCATAGCTCCATTGATTTCAACTGAGTATGTCAGCTTTCACCAGTGAAAAATCTGTCCTGTAAGCTGAAATGATTAACTTACAAAAACATTTGATTATCACATTTGTAGTTTTCTATTGTTTTAATGTACTGTGACAAAGTCTTTAGAAGGATGATAGCTCATGATTGAATGATCTTTTTGTCCTTTTTTTTATTTTATTATTTTTTGTTCTCTTAAGGAGAGAGATCTCTTTCTCTGTGTTCAAGAGTATTTGTTCGTAGTGATGATGCTTTGCAAATGCTGGTGAAATCCTAGCTCCATGGGAGTCGAACAGGACCTTCTCCTTTATAGTTATCACTTTAAACCTCTACCCATAAATGACTGGGTTGTGATCTGTACTGCACCTGTGCATTATCTGCAAGTAATGCACAGTGATGTGGGAATGCTTGTGAGTTTTGGTTTTTCGTACAGTAGACTGGGTCAGCAGCTGGGATAAATGGGCTACGCTGTCTTTTTTTCACACCAGTTAAGAATCTGGACCAACCTATAAAAATGGTTGTGGAAAAATTTTGATGTAACATGATCCTACCTCTGTGTCAAAAGCAATTGGGCTGATTTGATGAAGACTATTATAAAACACTGTGTAATGGTAGTGAGTGTGTTGTTAAAGGAGGCTGTGTCTCCTGTCGTACTGTGCCATGTGCAGCTCCAGCCATTTCCCTCCAGAGATGCATTTGAGTCAGGAATGACGAAGAAAAACTTGGTAATGTTATGCTTGGTTTTCTTGTACACAAGGGAAAAAAAAGAATTTTGCCTGTGCTTAGTACTTGGAGGAAGTAATGATTCTGGTTTTATGCAATACCTTTCCCCACACCGAGTGACACAGGGCATTCGTCATTTGCCGTTTGACCTGGTTTTTATAGAACATACTTAAATGCAGTTTAATTTCATCAAGATTTATTCACAGTAAATTTCCAATTATTACTCATGTCTTAACGGCTTCATCCAGAAAGCTTGAAGCTTTTCCCCAGCATATCATCAGATGTTCTTTAGCACTATAAAATTAGTTAGAAAGTAATTTTCTTAATTTGGTTTCTTGCAACCAAATAAATGAAAATCCATCTCCAGCTGAAGCTGCGGGATTTAGGGTTTTCCTTTATTAAAGAGAAATGATAATCTATAAAGTAGGGATGTGGCTGGGGACGAATATTAACTACTAAAAGGCTTATCTGCCATAATATCTTAGAGATGCTTCGGCAACTAGCGATTCCCCATTGACATTTTTTTATATATTTTGCTTGCAGCAGGAAATAGGACAGCTCTTATGTATCCTGAGGAAAAAATGGAAGATTTGGTTAAACATCAGCTCTTCTGCATGACTTATGACATGCTGGAATAAAAACAGCAAGGACCCTGATTTTATATAAGTTTGACACCAATTCAGGGAAGCATTTAAGCATTTGCTTAAGTACATTCTTGTTCAACAAAGCACTTAAAACATGCTTAGCTCCAGGCACTTTCTTCAAGTCCCGTTAATTTTAATGAAATTTAAGCATGTGCCTAACTTTAAATAGATGCTTAGCAGCTTGGCTGAGTGGAGTGCTACATTTTAGATATGTGACATTGGTGTTCTTCTTTTTCTGGTGAAAAGAGAAACAATAATTCCCCATGGATACGATTACTGAAAGACATTGAGACGTGCCGTGATTGACTGCAGATAGAGGGAGCAAAATGACATACCGCAGGTGTTGCTGACAGAAGTTGAAGTGAAATTAGACTCCACCTTTCAATCTGCTTATGAAGATTGCTTGCCGTTTCCATCCTAAGGCAGATAAAATTGTGATAGGTAGATATGATACTAAACATAGAGCAAACATAGAGCTGTGCTGGAAGTATTTTATCTAAAAATCAGTCACTGGTCCATCCTTTGTTGGCTAGTCCAAGCCAAGACTTCGGGAAGCCTTTAGCCATGACAGTAAACAGTCTAAGCTTCTAGACAAGAAAGTAGAGAAACCCCTAGGGTTCCTCCTTATTTGAGACATGTGACTTCTGTTTTTACTGGAGGATGCTCGCTGGTCACTAGGATTACTGCAGCGACAAATGAATGAGCTCGTTGAAGCCTGACCCCAGATCTGAAATCCCAACCTCCTCTGAAGCCTTGGGCCATCCTGTCTGAGCAAGGCTCAATTTTGAATTGTCAGGCTCTCTCCCAATGTCAGTATTCACAGTGTGAACCCTATGCCTATGGAATAAGGTCCTGTCACTTTGCTCCATCATCTGTTCGTCAAATTTTCCATGTTTTGTTGATTGACAACATTGTGTAAGCTGACCTCAAGCCATTTCCATAAACACAGACGATAATCGGGGCACCCAGCAGCCAACGTTAACCATGCCAGCTCCCTGTCTTCTGCAAAGAAATACATAAAATGTGATAATGAGTAAATGAAGTGTGAAGGCTTTCCTTCCTCTGATTTATGTGCAGAAGTGTTTCTAATTTTCCTGATGTTATCTCCCTTTACAGGATATAATTACCTGATTTACTTGATTGCCTTCTGGGAATATTTTTTATAAATTGACTTAAAATTGTTTACACTGTTGCAAACTGATAATTTCATAAAGTGCCTGCTAATCTGCTTGAATTATTTGTTGTATTTTATTTTGTATTTTTCCTCTTTGCCCTTCATTACTTCCATTTGTAGTTATTATGGGAAGTTGATATCATGCTTTGGACTAAGCTGGAAGTAGAATAGCTTGTCAAGATTTCCATGTCATTGTCTCAACATGTTACTAAGAATAGACTCCCTTACTTCACTTTACCAAACAAAAACAGGGCTTTGGCTTTAATATACATGACAGCACCTCAGGAGGTCTTAATATCCCTTGTGTCATTAGTTTAGTTATATTCAAACAGGTGTTGGTGACAAGTCCTCTGGCTTCACCTGTCTTCAGTTCCTAAAATCTGAAGGCTGGGACTGAGCAAGAAAACGTTTCCACTGTCCTCGAAGACACTGAGGAAGGGAACTTCAGGAGCAACTCTTGGGCTTCCTTGAAGTTCATGACTAGACGATAATCCTGGGCTTTTTTATCTCCAGTCATTACGTGGACATAGGGTAGCGGTTTATGCTTTGAAATACATTAATATGTATTTCATATGAATTACATATTTGGGAACAAAGAAAGAAGCATGTAGAAAAGCATCAAGTATTGGGTTTGTATTTTACATTTCTAAATGGCTTGTAGATGTAATCCTTGTGGATGACTCAAAGATCTTTGTATTTTCAGAGAGGAAAGCAATTCCTAGAGATATTTGGTGTGCACTTATTCCGCTGCCAAGAACTCTGTGTTTCTCCTCGGTGGTAGTGATGCCTCCCTGGTACCGTGGCAAATTGGTCATTTGGCTCAGTATTTCATCATGTCCTGGCTGGCATCTGTTCTGGGTGGTTTCACCTCTTCACCTCTCACACTAAAACTCTGGCTCACATTTTCATATTTCATCCTGTTCAGCACTGTGCCTGTTACCCTGGCGAGAAAGCACCTGCACTAAGGAGGTGCCAGAAATAGAGATGCTTTCAGCTATCTCGGAGCCAGGCTTATGTGAAGATCCCCGTGGCGAACAGGCAAATGGACACACCACAAATCGAACGTCGTTGGTTGTGGTGGTGTTTCAGTAGCTTTTAGTGCTTTTATTTTGGGTTTGTGAGTTCAGATGTGTTACAGTTAGGGAAGAGCTAACAACTGCTTGGTGTTGTTAAAGAGAGGGATAATTATGACACTATTTAATAGCTCCTCTAACATGCTGCTCTATCTTATTAGCATAAACTGAGCACGAAGCGAAGTGAAGAAGCCTCTTCCTTATTCCACTCACTGTGTTTATTGTTATTGTGCACATACCCCCCTGCCGGAGATGCCTTTCGGTTGATAGCTTGCATTTGTTCAATGGTACTTTACCTCCAGCACTCCCAAAATGGCATCTGTTGCCTGGAGGCCACATGCTCCTCCCGTATAGGCAATTGTACGATCTGTAAATAGCTATTAGACTGGCATGGCCTAAATTAACTGCAAATTGACAACTCAATTGTAAAACAAAAAATGACCTAGTAATTAACAGGATATTTCCATAAAGGCATAATTACCATTTAGCAGGGCGCTATTTGTACTTCCCTTTATTCTAATAAACCCTTGCTCCTTTTTTTCACTCTTCTGCTACAGAAAATATTATTGTTCCAATCTTCATCAATTTTTCAAGCCAACTTTAGAAAAATAAATGAGGATGAGTGCATAGTCGGTCTCTGTCCTCCCCTTCCCTCTCCTGTAGGGAAGAGACAAGTTTGTTTGTACTGAACAACCTTTCCTTAGCAGGGGTTTGGTTTCTTTGTTTTAACTTGGCGATAGCATCTTAACTCTGCTCGTCAAAGTTGAAGGCCTTCCTCCTTTTGTCACTTACAATCAATGGCGTGTTTGGCTCTCCCGGCAGCTCTTCCCCACCCCCTCGTCCCTTCTCCTCCTCCAGCTCAGGGAAATAATGGCACTGATGAGCTCTTATCTTTTTGTCACACTCCTGCCAGCAGAGGAGACAAATTGATTTATGTATGTGGCATCCTACTCCTGATAGTGCCATAATTTACCACTAAATATTGCTTTGACACAATAGTTTTGTAACAAATACATAATGCATATTGCTCTACTTTCCCTCCACCTCAATCGGTTTTTGAATTAATGGAGTGAGACTCCCTCAATTCAGAGAAATCTCATGTCCAACGTCTGTGTGGAGCCTCGCAGAATACCAATCTGCCGCCTCTCCTCTTTCGCTGCTTAGTGTCACCTTGAAATGAAGCTGGCTCCCCCATTAGGTTTTTTTCCCCTTCCTTGCACTGTCAAATGAGGCGGTTCTTCACTCCTTCACAAGGAGCGATGCTTTACTCAAAAAGGCCTGACTTGATTTATTAGATAGAGAAATAAATTGTGTAAAAGGCTGGAAGGCTTTGCATGTCCTTGCACAGAGCTGAAGTGTTACATGGGAGCTTGCAGTCGCTGGTTTCATTAAACTGGAGCAACACACTTGGAAATGCAAAATCCTTTTTGAATAAAAAGGACAGGCTCTTTCTGTCTGGCTTGATTGATATACTGTTTCTGCCTCCCATCCTCGCTGCCACAGAAGAACATATCCCACGAAGGAGATTCTGCATCCTCGGTAATTATTCGGGCAAGTGAACAGTTCAGCACTAATTTCCCCCCCCCCTCACTAAAACCATCCTTGTGTTTTCTCATCACTTGATTTAAGAACAAAGCAACAGAAGCAAAGGTGAAACTGGGAAGTGGAAGGGTTGGAGGCTTTTCAGAATATATGGTATAAAATGCAGGCTTAAGCTGGAAATGAGACAAACTGAGCCTGGTTGACAGGCAGGAGGGGTATGATGACTTTGTCTTTTTTTTTTTTACTCCTTTTGCTGGTGTACATCAGACTTAAGTACAGTTTTCCTCAGTTAGCCTTATGGGTACTTTGGAAAAAAAAAAAGGGGGGGAGAGGGAGAGATTGTTTTTTCTGTATTATTCTGTAAATATTTTGAAGTGCAAGGGAGACTGTGCCCCCATGACAACATTTGAAATTATTCTGTATTTGTATGATGAGCGGTCTGCTCAGGCTAAAAGAAACCACGTAGCTTTGCCCTCCAGAGCGGTGTGTAAGTTGCCGTGATTCCCAAAGCCTGCAGACATGACAAAAGCCCTAGCATTTTAATGTTTGCCTGTTTTCTGTGTTGCCCCTTTTCTCTCTTTCTTGCTTGCCGTTTCTTCTTTACTAGCCAGGGGCTAGACAACCTTGAGGTGTGGAGAAGTGGGAGGAGTGCTTACCAAATCCATTGGTAGCACAAGGCAAGCCTGGCAGGGGCTCAGATGTCGTATTTAAAGCTAAGCATTTTTGCATTGGTTACTGAATTCAGGTGTCCTAGCCCACCTCTCTCATCCGTTCTTGCAGTTCAAAGCAACCATGCACCTGCTTTGTGGCAATTACCCTACACTTACGTGCTACTAATAATGGATGTTTGCTCCCTGCAGGTCTCATATTAATTTTCAGTCAAGCTACACTATTGAAAGAGAGGAACTTCTGAAATGATTATGGGTTGTAAACTCTATCTGGCAAATTACTGCATATTTCTAGCACAGTTTCAGTTGTCAGAGATACTTCTCAGCCTGTATGCTTCCAAACAGTCCTATCAATTATGTTTCTTTTGACATTTGAGTGGAGCTACTGTCAGCTTGCTTTGCAGCGGTTTCTCTTTGCTTTTGCAGCTTGCTTGTGTAACCAAGTATGAGAATCCCAGGGGAGTCTGAATCCTAAAACAGTCATAAATGAAAAGTTCTGTTTTGTATGATATTTTATTTTCTAGCTCTGAGAGAGGTTATTTACAGGCAGGTCAGATTTGAATTTCAAATGATCGTGGAAAACAGCGATGGAAAAGACAGTTTGTCTAAGTTCATCCCCTTGCAGATAATCGGACTGTGCCCCACGGTGCATGTGCAGCCTGGCTGCTGATGGCCAAAGCAGCAGCAGCCATTCTGTGTGTCCCTGGGAAGGCTGCTGAACTCTTGCAGTCACCCTAAATTGTCCTTTATTTAATGAACCTCCTTACTTTTCCATTACACACAGGCCAAAATAACAGCTTTAACGTTTCCCCTTTTTAGGTGTCTACATTATTCAGCGTATTGCTAGTTGTAGTTTTTCTCGGCATTGTTTTAACGACAACATACTTCCACTCCAGAGTTTCATTCTTGTGTGGCTGTTGCTGTCAAGGCCCTCTTGTTCAATCCATTCTGTCATAAGTCATGAGCAGATTATTTCAGTTCCCTAATTATTTTTCCTGTTTGATTCTCTCCAGTTGAGTAACATCACTGTAATTCAGGAAGGTCTGTTGCTGACTGTGGTCTTCAAGCAGTGTCAAAGCTGTTAGATACAGAATGATGGATTCTCCTCTTCTCTGTCATGTAGTGCCTGATCATACGTCACAGTGATATATCATTACTGTAAGTTTTTTAAGTCAGTGTATTGGACTGAAAATGCATGACCCAACCAGCTAGTCTTAACTAAGACTGATACTAATGCTTGTGATTTGGAAACAGAAGACAGCAATATTGCAGTTACGTGTATATGTCAAACAAGTTATTTGTTCTGGATGAGCAAAGGAACAGAATTTGGTGAGGCTACCATAGGTGTATGCTGAGAATGTGGTACTGAACAGAAACCCTTCGATGTTTTAACCAGCATTTACCGCTGCCCATTTCATGGTTTTATTGTCTTTTTTCTTTTGGGGGTAGGTCTATTGCAGCATCTTTGGTTTGTACCATTTTATTATTTGACCCCAGGAATTGTCATGTTGTCAGATGCTCACGCATTTTGGGAGGGATGCTATTACATATGATTCCTTCAACAAACTCAAGAGCTGGTAATCTGTCGTTACATATGCCGAGAAAACTGCTTACCTGAGCCCAATAGCATTTATAGATGTGGGATATTAATATTTCTTTCAACCTCCTCATTTATGAAATGCAGAAAGCAGTGCTGATGAGAATTACGTGCAGTATTTAACAAAGACAAGACTGTCAAGTACTGGATTACTGCAGTTTTCTTAAATCTCTTTTCTCCTTGAAAATCATAGCATCAATTTACTGTAAACATTGCCTAAGTAACCAACACTGAGCCAACTCCTTCCATTCCTCTCTTGTCTGAGAAATCCCTTCTTAAATTGCTCACTAAAATTATAGCATTTAGGGAGAGGGAAATAGCTCACAGTCATCAACATTATCTCGTCAATCTTAAGAATGCCAGTGTCTTATCGCTCAGGCAGTTGTTGAGCAATTCATTCTCTGCCTCTATGCAAGAGGAAACAAAACAGCTGGGTGCCTATGAGAAACATTCATTATAATGCCAGAGTAATTAAGAGGTTCTCTTAAATGATAACTTTGCTGAGCTTTCAGATGGTCCTAAAGTAGGATGCCTGCTAAGGTTGCAACGTACAGGCTACATTATTGTCAGAGTTGGTTAATTACTGTCCTGCAAATCATTAAAGTTTAGAAGAGAAGCAGTGCTGGTTGGTACTAGGTTTGTGTGTGTTTAGAAATACAACATCATGGAAGAGAGCAACAATGAAGGCAGCGAGCACGTTGTACATTTGGGAGGTTTGTCAGAAAGACAATGATAAGCCGGTTGCTTTAAACCTTGTATTTGTCTGTATCTCCTCCTCCAGTTACATTTCACGTCCAGGACCTATGATTGAGATTTGATTTTGCCACAAAGAAAAGAGGCAAAGTTGTAAACTGTTGTTTATTAAGCAGCGGTTCTAACTCACAGGATTGCTGCATGTGACTGCAGGTAATCCCCAGTGAAGCTTTTAGTTGAGCTTGTCAGCTAGCTCCTTCGTTGCCCCCAGAAGAGGAATATGGATGACATTTACTTTTGTGTTTAGAGTTAAGGATACATACAAATGCTAGTCTCTCTACTTTCTTCAGTTTTATCACTTTTTGCTGCTGAAGGGAAGTCTAGAAGATGTTTTCCTACCCACATGGCTGTGTGAAATTGCAATCCACATCACAAGAATCTGAATTCTAATCAACATCTTTTAAAATGAATAGCTTTCTGAAACCAGCCTTCCCCATGTCTCACAGTAAAGGTCTCTCTCCTTTGGTATGGGTAAGGTGAACCAGCTTGTATCTCACAAAATTATCCAGAATTTGGCACACGTCAGGAAACTACCGTGCCTTCAAAGTATGGACAAACAACTGCTAAGGTATTTGTGCTGTGGTTCATGGCCACCTTAATATTTCCAATCAGGGGTACTGACAGTTCAAGTACAATGCAGCCAAGTGCACTGTCTAATAAGGTTGTATAATTTTGATATAACAGCCTAGCTCTGTTGTACTATTAAAGCTTTAAAATATTAATGCTCGTTAATGGTGTCACTCAGCCATTTTATATGATTAGTTTTAAGTCTCTCTTGGGTAGGCAAGAAGGGGAATTTTTAATGAAATGTTCCCTGCTCATCTGACCTGCTGTATTACTGCATGAATGCCATTTTTATGAGGCAGGTTTATGACGTTCATTACTCTGCTCCTTGAGCCACTTCATGGCTGCTGTAATTTTTAAAGAAGAGATAAAAATAAGTCAGTTCTTTCTTTGCAGTCAAGAAGCTCTGCATTCTAGCTTTGACCTTTAAGCTGTCATGCATGGATTAATCACATTTCAGCTGGAGATTGTTTTAGACTTAATACTAGCAGTGGACTGATTAGCTTACTTGCCTTACTGCTACTTCTTAAGGAGGTTTGTCAGTGATTTTGACAAAAAAGGCATATTCCAAATAGTTCTCTGTTTCTAACCTGCCAGCTTTGTGTATGTATGTGTGTTCACATAGGTATACTTGCACATGTTAAATCTATGTGATAATGCATATATTTTGTATGTAGATATCCTTAGTACCACAACCACAGGTTGTTAGCACAGAAAACAGTGGGTTGAGCAGCACTGGAACAGGAACCAAAAGTCCTGACTCCCACTTCAGAGTTGTAACTGAAGAAGTTTTTCCTTTGGGAAAGAGAAAGAAACTAAAAAAAAAAAGCTACCCAAAACATCAGCACTTGCACAGCCCTTTCCAGGTGAAATGGTATCATGTTGTGATCTACCCTAAATGGGATCAGAAGTTTAACTGCAGCCAGCAGCTGTGTACAGAAATTTGGCAGAACAATAGCACGGAGCTGCTGCCGTTATTAGCAGCAGCGTAAGGTTTATGACCTTTGATAAGCAAATCTGGTGGGAACATTACAGTGAAGTACCCAGGACTGGCAAAAACAGGGTATTTCATGATTCAGTGAGCATTTAAAGAAAGTTCTTGAAGCAGAAAAAGAAAGAAGTGATGCCTCTTTCAGAATCACAGGGTGGAAGAGGGAACTCTGCTGTTGGAAGGTGCAAAGACATAAGGAAAGCCTTGAACATGCTAAGTGAGAAATCTAAAAATCTGAGGAGTCCTTAACTTTTATAACGGAACAGTTGTTTTCCTTTTGGTGTCAGAACATTCCTGTAAGCACTGGAAAGTACACTTGCTTCCTAAACCAGATGTTTTGAGGACGTAGGTGAGAAATCACATTATAAAATCTTCACTTACATAGTAAGAGCTGTGGTGTTACACAGTAAGTAAAGTTTTTCGCCAATATGTAAGGTTTGCATGTGTTTTCTTGTTGAAAAGATCCTACACCTCAGTGTAACGTAGCTCTTTATTAGCCGACTGGGTAAAGACCGTGACTTGGGTCAGCAGCAGCCGTTGGGAAAAGAGAAGGGTGAAGTCAATTGGTGACCCTCCTGCTGCCACTGTGCAGAGCATCAAAGAGCAGCTAGTAGGACCATGGCAAGTGTCCAGATGGAGAAATACAGAAATGAGAATGACAGAAGAGACTAGAGAGTCACAAAGCTCAGTCTGGGTCTCCTGCACAGAGGAGCAACGCACCACCCTTGCGATGTGCTGTACTGTGAAATAAATAGACACCATAGCTTGTCAAACTGCAGATAAAAGGCTCCCCTTTACTGGGGGTTTCGGGGCGATAAAATAAATCATGACAGCAGAGTCAGTGGTTTGTGCATTCAGCTAGAAGAATGCTGTGATAAAAATAAAGCTGCATAATACATATTATGTAGATGTACTTTACTGTTTGATACTTGTATATCAATGAAAGGTGAAGATATTTTATTCCAGCTTCTAAAATTTCTAGTTGCAAGTAGCTGGATGTGCTTTCTCCGTGATGCCATTGCATTCATGTGACCTTCTGTGAGCTGCTTTCTCTCCCCCAGTGCCCTGCTGCCTCCCTCATATCGTAGTGATTTGGGGTGGGGGGTTGAAGAAATACTACTGCAATATAGTAGCTGAATTTTTCTTAAATATTTAAGAACCCTAGTTTTCATTTGTGACAGCAATTTGAGTAATGTTACAGTGCATTTTTGCAGTACATGGTATTACTTAGCGAAATATAAGGCTCTAAAATACACTATTTTAAAGTCTGGTTGAGAAACAAATGTATTATGTGTGCATACATCTGCTTTTACTAAAGTGACAGGTACTAACTGTGCTGCTCTCCTCTTCCAGTCACCTTTTTAATATGATTATCTGACTGTTTCAACAGAGCATAATTTGAAGAATGGATTATATACTGAACATTCTTAATAAGACATGATAAAAGAGCAATTCATTTACTCCTCCCCTAAGTTTCACATGAGCTGAGTGAAATTTCTGCCGGTGCTGCTTTTGTGGAAAAATCAAAAATCATTGGTGCTGGGAATTGGTCTCAAGCATCCTCCTTTCTTACTTACCTTTATAGGTAATGAGACAAAGCATGTTACAAAAATTATCACATCAATTAGATTCAAAGGAGGGAAGGTAAGGTTAATCCTGTTTTATGGACAAATTGAGTTGTTCGTATATGTGGCCCATTATTATGAAAGACAGAGTTAAAATAAGAAACCTGAAATTCCCTTACATTGGCCCCTTTCCCCTAAGGAAGATGTTCAGTGCAACAGGGACGGCCTTGGTGCAGCTGAGGATGAGGTCAGGAATGTGATACTTCTCCTCTCAGAGCACAGACCATCCTACCTGTCATCGTCCCTTGATGATAATGTTTAACCACATCAACTCTTGCATTTGAAGCCCTGCTGGCTTAATCCTGACCCTTTTTTTTTTGCTGCAAATGATGGTGCAATGATTTCCTCTAAAAGTCAGCAGCTGTAGCTTCATCCTTTTCTCACTTTACCTACCATTGAGATCTCAGTAAAAAGCTTTCTCAGGAAAGGTTATGGAAGAGGTGAGGTACCTAGACAATCTTTTATTGGACAAACTGCTGTAGCTGGAGAAAACAGACGAACCCTTCTTTAGGTCTGGAGCTGAAGTGTCAGACTTCACACTGAGTGCAGCGTGGGAACAGGTAAATGGGATGAGCTTATTGTGTTCTTCAAGCACATCTAGTCTTATTTTAAGAAAAAAAAGTATGGGGAAGCAAAAGCAAATCCACCTTAATTCATCATGTGGAGGCTCACGATACGGCATGTTTTTCTCTTGCTAGGTTGTTACATGTTCTCAGAAGCCATCAGGTATTTCAGGCAAACACTAGGCAAAACGTGTGCCACATTGTTCAAAGCTCTCTCTCAACTCAGCCTCAATCTGTGAGGGATCAGCTCTTCATGAAAACAGAATAATTATCTTAGCATGGACAGGGAAGTGGCTTAGTGTTAAGTGACACAGAAAGTACCTGCTTTGCATGCTGAAATACCTATTTTCCCACAAAAATGCCTTTTGACCACACTCCTCCCTGGCCACGATAGCTGCTTATTCCCCTTATTAGTGGTGTGGGATCTGTACTGGAGTACTAAAGGTGATGCAGGTAGCACTGCATTACAGTGCACTTAAAGGTACGTCGTTAGATACATAACAGAATATCAGTTTAATGGAATTATGAAATCAATAAAGTCAGATATGCAAACTAGTCAAACACCCAGTCCTGCATACGTAGTCTTTATCTACACATTCACCGCTGTGTTTCCCCTGTTGCAAACATTGTAAAGTCTTCATGGTGTGACCTCAGACAGGGTACTTGCCAGCTGTGCCTGGTTACCTCCTATACAAATGCAAATACTGCCAGTATTTGCAAAATGCTTTTTGATTCTTGTTGGGAGCTTTACAAGGGCAACTTTCTAACAATTAATTATTTTTATATGTTCTACATGCTTTTATTTGTACATTGTGCTCTTATCATGGTATGAAGGCTCCTAAATACCTTGCGGCACATTGTATTCCCTCTGCAGGTACCAGAAAAGAAATGTGTGTCTGTTCTGTGTTGTGTATGACCCTCCCAAGAGAGTGGGGCAGTGCGGGTTTTTGCAATATCATGGACAACACAAGAAAAGAGCGGTAATCCTGCAGCAGCAAAATACGTTTTCAGAAAGACAAGTGCTGTATTGCAGTCCCTTGTCTCGATCCTGGAGTCATGTTTCCCAAGGGACCCTCCCTCCACAAATGAGTTGCCTGTATGTGTACCTTACACTTACGTATACTCATAAAATGATTCTAAAGACAGACTTGGTTCTCTATTACTTCCCACTTTCTAAACAGTGCCTGTCGCCCCCTTCCTCCAATAAAATAATCCTGGAAGCCAGGCTAATTGTGGTGGCCTTCCCGTTGAACTGTATATCATGCAGCTGTCTCTGAGACAGCTATAAATTCCAGCATTTATGTACCTTGAGCTTCCAAGTATCTTTAACTTTTATTGAAAAAGGCAACATTAAATTACTGAGTCTGAGTAGATCTCCTCCTCTCCTCCCATCTGGCAAGAGGCTGCCATTGGAAAGAACTGCCATTTCCACGTCGTACACTGTGGGCAAAGCTTGCACAGGGCTTTGATGAATTCACAGTCGGTCTCCTGAGGTTACATTTTCTTCCATGATATCCAGCATTTATCAACATGGGGGACCTTCATTTAGTCTGTTGTTGCTCTCATAAATACACCCCATATCAGTACCTTACTTTGAAGGACTGGTAGGAAGCGTAGTGCTCTGTTGCAGTAGATGAGCTCTTACGCTAAGGCACAAAATGCAGAAGTGTTGTCTTTGTGGTGCCGGCACCTATCAGCAGACTGCTAATTAACTCGATGTTATTTATACCTCACTTCTTGAAGTCTGGAATACAACCCTTCCATTTTAATTTGAAGCCTAATCTTGAAGCTGAAAGATAAAACCAAAACATTACATTTGCGTGTCGATATCTGTTAGGAAACAATTTGGGCAACAATTAAGATACAGTAAAGGGGGGGGAGGGAATTCCTCATGCGGTGTGTCTTTAAGGAAGCACCAGAAGACAACTTTTTTCAAACTTACAGTAATTTTCTGGGCACTCCGTAGCTGAAACAGCAAAGAGATGTGGCAAGCAGCTGGGGCTTATTTCATCAGTGTTTTACTGAAGGCTCTACTGCTGTTGTCTTTCATGGCTTTCCTGCTCTGGCCTTTGGATTAAAAAGGACCTCAGTGTCTGTTTGGCAGTGTCTAGAAAGAAATTAGCCTCTATAGACCAAATGGCTGGAAAATTGTGCTCGTGCTGCCACCAGTTAGCATTCACTGAAGGCTCCTCATAGCCAGAGCCTCCATGTACTGGTAATCTTTACACCAGTTTTTGCCCGCGGGATGTTCTCTACTGTATGAATGTCAAGAGAGACCTTGGAGACATCTGTATGTGCCTCGTAGGCCTGTACCTTGTGTAGCACAGTGTTTGGGGACTCTCTCTGTGTCTTTTGCCCAGTGACCAGCCTTGGTGGAGAAAACCTGCACGTAGTGGCGGGGGAAATGGGCTTGACCAGTCCTGGGTTGGTGATGGTTTTTCTGCCTGTGATGGTTATTGTACCCGTTACTCTGTGTCACTGGAGTTTTAATTTGCATTTTATTTGGAGTTTTAAATTGTAGACATTTTGAAATATGGAAAGTGCTGTAGAAGAGAGTTCTCCTTGTCTACTTTTTTTTCTGAGTTTTGTTAACATTCTTCTTAGGATTAGTTTTGAGTATAATTAACTAAAATTTAAATCAGATCATTTTTACAAGGAAGTAGCATTAATTTGCTTAACTAGCTACTGGGCAATATTGTTTGTTATGCAAAGTGAGCTTTTTTAGTTACTAAAGAGGAAGAGTTTGTGCATAATGGCAGCTTAATAAAAGGTGCACTTGGACAAATGGTGAAGTTTTGGGGAAGACAGGCAGTTCAAGTCACTTGTGTTGTAAGAGCTGAGAATATGTGCAAATCTGTAACGTAAAAAAAGATTAAGGTGTTGCGTTGAGTAAGGCAATGAACTATGCCAAAACACTTGGATTGTAGAGGTGTTTTAATATATAGAAAAAAGTTTTGCCTGCACTGGTAACAATGTATGTGACCTCTCAGGAGAAGGAAGAAGGTCAAAACAAAGGGACATACCTAGTTTGTATTAATGATAAGATTCTTAATAGTACAATGAGGAAAATGTTATTGAACATTGTCCTCACAAAAGTGATTACCTGCTTGGGATTTCTGTCCTGTCAGGGTCAGCTGAGTCTGTCGGCAAATGCCAATTTATACACCCAAAGAGGGATGCGGTGTAACCTTGTTTGGTTTCTGTAAGTTATGATCATTGTCCACGACGTGAGCATTAATCAGGCATGTTACAGATGCCCCTTAGCTGGAGTCTGCAAAGGGGGTGCTGCTTTCCATCCCAACCTACAGAGCCTTGGCTGTGCTCATGCTGCAGTGGTCCATGCTGTTGGTTGTAAAGGTTTCTGCTTTCATTCCTGGAATATTGGCAAAAAGGGCAGCAGGACATTCACGAACAAGACGTTAAACTAAAATGGAGATGGACATCGGTCCTGCCTGGGGATCTAGCCTGGTGTATGCCTGTAGACTGACTTCTTCTGTTCACAGCCGTGGGGTCCCAATATTTCAGGAACTGTCTGCTGGAGCCACTTACGTTCCCACAATGTTCAATTGTTCTGTATTTCAATTGTATTGCTAAATCATGTAAAGCTTAATAATTAGCGTCCTTGTTGAGCTAGATGTTTGTAGGTCAGCTGTACGTATTAGTAGAGAGTACCAGTCATAAATGTGCCTTATTTTGTAGTGTGAAATTCTGCACTCCACATGCAAGTAAAGAATTTGCTGTAGCTGCTTATTAGTAATTATCATCACTCCATATCCTGTGTTCTCTCTAAGCGTTATATCGTTGCTTCATAATTATATTTCACCACTCAGAAAAGTGGATGGGCAGAGGAGTCAGAAAATCCTCCTTATCTTCTTTACCAAGTGATATTTTAAAACTAAAAATCGTAAGTTAAACTGCATCTTTAGCTTATGTTGCTGTTCTCCTATCATGTATGCCGAAGATGGATCTTTTATTTAAAGGGGGTTATAGACAGGTTAACTGACTTCGGACTTAGTAAAAACGCATATTTCACTTGGAAGTCCTAGATTCTAAAACTGATTCAATTGTTCTAAATTTGGAGGAAGCTGTGCTCTGTTTTCCCTTTAGAGCTCTCCCATATGCTAATGCTTATTTTATATCATAAATATGCAGCGACAGCACTCGTGGGTTTTCTCTTTTTCACACCATACATTATGTTACATGTTTGAGAGCAGAATTTATCATTTACACTCTGAGTGACTGGAAGGATGCTCAGTGCCATGCACAAGTTGTTTAGGTTGTCTCTGTCAGATACTGGTAGCAAATGCCTGTGCAGGTTGGAAGCAAAGGCTGTCTGTGCAGCTCTTGGAGGATCTACTTTATTTCTGTTTTATGTTTTCTGACTAGATGTTAAATGTACTTCAGTGATTACATATTCTACATTAAAAAGGCAGGGGAAAAAACCAAACAAAACAGTAAACCCAGCAGTGTGAAATGAGAGCTTGGTCTAGAAAGTCACACCAGGAGGCAGGGAGAAGGAGAAGGAGAAGTGGGAATGGCCAATCTGAGCAGTTTGCTGTAGCTTCCCTTTGATTTCCAGTACAACAAGCCGTAGGTCTTCCTTCCAAGGCACTTGTTTAATTACAGCTTCAGGAACATAAAGCCTGTTATTATTTTAATGGAAGGAGCTGAGACTGAAATAAAACTGAGCTGGGCCCATGTCTTTTCCTGGCAACTTGTAATTTCATGGATGGAAAAAACACCTGTTCAGTGGGGAATCCTTATCATTATGTTTTAGATTTCCCCATTAATTTATTTTACAGTCTTTAAGCACATATACAGATGGAAAGCAATCACGTTTAAGGCCTCTCATCACTCTCTCCCTAGGAATTATGGTAGGGATGTCACTTCTTCATTAATTTACCGCAGGCAGGCTCAGCAGTTACCTGTGCAGTGAGCGCTCACTCGGGAGCGGGGGGATGCGGGAGCATGCTCTGGGAGGGCGCCGGGCACAAGTGATCTCCATCCATGGGAGGAGGTCACCTGCAGCTCAGGCACTGATAGTGCAGAGCTGGGGGCTCTGCACCCTCGTCAAGATTAAAATCCTAATCTTCAGCTAGAGCCACCTACCCAGAAGTTGCAAAACCTGGGCTTCTCACTGAAATAGTTAAAAAAGGGACCTTTGTGTCCTTGTAGGCTGAATTAAGCAGCGTTTGGTTTTTTAGGTGGCTGCCTTTAGATCCAAACCCTAGGGCAGGGTTTGAGGACGCGATGTTCCCCCGTTGCTGGGGGTAGCAGGCAGGCAGGCAGCGTCAGCCGCAGCACGAAGGTGAGCTATGCCCCTGCAGCTGCACAAAGTGTGAGACTTGGAGCGTAAACAAGAGAATTTCCTGGAGCCAGCAGTTGGAGTTGCAGCCATTAGGCTGGATTTGAACTAAAGCAGCAAATCTATGAAGTGCTGAAAATGGGGGTTTGGTTCTTTGGTCTTTTTTCTATAGAGGAATATATAGTTATATTTTTTATGCTGTAGAAATAGAATAAGGCATGAACATTGAACTGGAGTGACCCTTTGCAGGACCAAAGACAGTATCTGGAGATGAAGGCTGAACCCCATTTGGCTTGGAGTGATTACCTTGTATTACAAATCACAAAATGAGATAAGATAATCATGGGGTCTCCCCAGCATGGGGAACCGCTAATGAGATACAGAGATTTCCACTTTCACTGGCCAGGTCAGATCAGTATCAGTTAAAAACTGAAGATACCTGAAGGCTGTTGAACATGCAAAATGAAATGCACTGGCTGATAGTGCACTGCGTCCCAGCAGTTGGGTGGTTGTCATTACCCAGAAACCTTGCACTGGGGCTGGCCCTGTGGCGGCTGGGCTCTGCTTTTGCTCTGAAGCGTGCATCTTCGCTTTGGCCAGAGCAGGGAGAACATCAGCAAGGAGCAGCTACGGTAGTCCTGAGCTGGCTTGCGTGGACATGACCGCATGGCAGCAAGGGCTGTGCGAGCGTGGCACAAGCCCCCGTGGTGTGAAGTGAATTTTGTGCCATTTCTCCAAGTTTTGGCGCTAGCAATATTAAAGGTACCGTGTGGGCAGTAGGTTGTGGTGCAGTCGCACTGGTTGGTACCCTTCTCCAAGCAGGGTTTGGTAAGGCAGAGGATGGGGCTGCTTGTAGGATAAACCGAAGTGCTGCTGTTCCAGCAATTTGCTGTTTAATAAATATGCATAAAAATTGAAACAAAAGAGTATCAATGCTACCTGATGATCATTTGACTGCGCATAAAATCTCTGATAAGGAGGAAAGTAATCTGTTGTGGGGGAGAGCAGGGAGGCTTCTCTTATTTCACCCTCCCCTCCTTCATTCCTCTTTTAATAAAGAAAATCGCTTTTCTTTGTCACCATTTTAATGATTCTCAGGGCACTTCACAGCACAGACATAAATCTGGAAATCAGCTCTCAGAAAGAATGAGAGATTTCTCTAAATCACAAAAGTATGCTGAGCTCTTTGTAAATCCCCACAACAATGTAATTGCGGTTCTCCCATCATTATGTGGAATGTTTTTGGTGGCTTGTTTACAAGCTAAATAAATAGCTGCACAAAACATCTGAAACCACAGTATGTCTTAAAAGGCTGCTTTTAGCAGAGCTTAGAATCTCAGTTATTACTGGCCTTGAGTCTTTCTGATCTGATTGGGATATATTAATAGACTGTATGGAAATATTTGCCTGAAATATGATTAATGCTCTTAATTATTCATAGTGAGAGTTAGAATGATTTGTGCTTTATGGAAAAACTGCATTGATCTTTCTGTATATTAAAAAAACCCACACACAAAACCAAGGCATAACTTCCTTGTGCCTGGATGGTTCCACTGTCCAGTTGATGTCAACTACCTACAAGTACCGGGGGTTGGGGCAGAACCAGGAGTATGAGATGTATAGGAACATTTGTCAAAATCTTAGGAGGTGCCTGCAGCCCGTAAACTCTTGGGATCCCGGTGGTTTTCCCTGATAGGCTTTGTATTGTGGAGCAATGTTTGTTTTTTTTAACCCTGCAGGTACATTTGTAAAGAAGAGAAGCTCAAATTTTAAAAATTCAAGCTAATCCATTGAAGCTTAGCAGATCAGGTTTTGTAATAGTAAATAATAATAACAATAATAATAGGCTATGGCAGGCAGCTTAGTCTCTCCTGAAGTCTTGGCTGAAGCATCATGACTAACCCTCAGCTGCATCCATCAACTCACAGTAATTGAATGTTTCTCAGCTACAGAATCTTCAGTACTGATTTTGAACTTTGCACATTTATGGTTTTGAACCCAGTGTTTCACATCTCCTTACGTTTCTGCAAGCCTAGCAGAGCAATCCCATTTCAGCAAACTTTTTAAGCTGGGTGGGAAAGCATGTAACTAAGTAAACATTTTCCTTTGTTCCAGGAGGAACATGCTAATTTTTCTCAGTCTGTGATTCACTCAGTTACCTTTGTATGGTCCTATGTGTTACATGCTGTTGGGTGGGCATTTTGGATCAGTAGGAGATAGGGTCTGGAGTGGAGTGGCTTCTGTGGCCAAGCCTGTGGTCCAGCCCAGCTGGAGGCCTGGGCCTGCCCTGGGGTTGCCTCTGTGCTCTGGGTAGATCAAAACAATTATCATTTGAGTTCTGCAACGTCCAATGTAAGCTTTAGTTCCGGCACTCATGTAAGGACTTAGTAAATCAACATGAAATGTATGATAGTTACTGTACTGGTAAATCACGTTGCCTGGGTCATTGCCCACATTAGCCTAACACAGTAGTTCTTGTGATTTGTATGGGGTTGTCAGTGCAGTGCTGTGTCTGGTAGAGGTCTGTGCGTTGTTTTTGGACCCAAAAAGAAATGGTGAATAGGCTGTCCCAGAGCAAAAATTCTCCCCTGCGTGGTGGGAATGGTTGTATTCATCTAAAATGAATGTTTGAACCCAGAGGCAAACCAGAGCGCAAAACTACATGAGGACACTATGGAAAACTTTCCAAAGGTAAGGGCAGAGAGGTGCTGGGTTAGATCACCGTTCTTCCAGCAAAGAGCAGATGGTAGTTGATCCTGCTAAGAGGAAGGAAGGACTAGATGGTCCCGTCCAGAGCCGTGATGCTGTGAACACTGCGGGGTGATGAAGTTCTTCCCAAAAATCCCAGTTTAACTAGTCAAAAGCCAAAGCTGGGTAGCAGGGCCTGGAGGCTGCTACTTCTCACTGAGTGCCTCATTTTACTAATTTCCTGGGGCTTCAGGAAACATCTGGGATTCTCATCAAAGGTTGGACATTTCTCTACTGTACTCTTTTTAAAAAAAAAAAAATAGTTTTTTGTCATTGCAGCTGTTGGGGGGTTTCTTTTTCCCCTAATACACAAGGGGCTGATGGCTTCTGAGAGCAAGTGCTGCAACAGCCAGGAACCTTTGAGATGGTAGACCAATCTTCAGAAGACTTTGTATAACTGTGGGCTATTTGCCGGGGTTACCAAAACGTTGAGAGAGGGGGAAAATTGGCAGATTCCTGTCCTTGTCGCATGCAGTGAAAAAGGATTGACCCAGAAACCTTAAGTACTTTTCCCTATCAGGTATTTGGGAACCGTTGCAGCCTGCTTGTGGCCCTGTGAAAAAAATTGATAAACTCAATAAAAACAAAACAACTGAGATTAATATGTGATTAAAACAAGGCTTTTCTAGGCTTAGCGCTAGTTCTTGTGCTGCTTATTGAATACAATGGAAATTGCACTATAAATTTTACATGCAACATTGAGAAAATAATACTAACAGTATGTTTGATGGTCTTTTACACTGCAATTAACAGGGAAAGATTGCTTTGGGGAAGGGTTTTCCCTTTTAGATACAACATTTCAGGATGGAATAAGACTTTGTTTACTAGTCTGGTATTGAAGTGATTACTTTTAAAGCGTGACTTGAGCAATCATGATTGCCTCCTGCGATGAAGGGGGAGAGAATGAAATTCCCATTTCTAGCAGAGGAAAGTCTCTTTCCTTGTGTCGCTTGAAAGATCTGTTGTGCTCGGCCGCATTAATTGAGTCCTACTGATTTCAAAAGTTTTGCTTTTCAAACTTGAGAAGAGCTGCACCAGTTGTAAGTTTTATGAGGAAAAATCTGTTACAGAATAGGCCTAAAAGGGAAAAGAAAACATGTCTGTCTGGGCTGGCCAACTGGCACGGGCCTTCGTAGTAGTAAAACGGGTAATTTTCAGCCACATGGGCCAGGGAAGATCCAGAGCTGGCTTTTTTCCCTTCCTTCTTTCAGAAGACTTTGGAGACTTCTAAAATAAGCCACGGTTCAGTCCAAAAAAATAGCCACTCAAAAATCATTTCCATCCGTGGCCGGGGGTATGTCATACTCAGGTTTACTGGAGCTCTGTGGAAAGCCTATGCACTTGTCAAAAAAACCAAAAAAAAAAAAGGGGGGGGATCTACCTCATCTCCTCTTTCTTCAAACCACCTCTTCTTTCATGCGCCTTCCCAAATCTGTCATAAAAGGTATCCCAAGGTGGTGGTTAGTGAGCTCCCCTCATGAGAGATGATTAAAGCCAGATGAGACGGAGCCCCAAAACACAGTCCCTTTGTTAGAGAAAACAAAGGCCTTGGTAATTGGATTCACATTGAGTGAGGCACTTAAAACAGCAAAGTAACAAGAAAAATCTGCCGGGTTATGTCATAACTGCCAGGGTGGGTGTTTTGTTATTTTAAAAGAGCATGACCGTCTCATTTTTTTACTAGCTTAGTCTGGTATATTGAAGTGGAAGATTAAAAAAAAATAATATTCCCAATTGTAACATATTTTATACAACCGACAGAGTTTGGGATGCAGAAAGCAATGGGATACGAAGCAGGTCACCGCGCCAGTGCAATAGCTATGAAGCAAGGAGCTATTTTTATCTGTTTGCCAACGTTGCAACACGTTGCGTAGGATATACCCTCCACGAGCCTTCAGCAGGGGCAAAGAGTCAATCCCAGCCTATCAGTCATCCTTAAACCTCATTTGTTTGGCTCATGTATAAACTATTCAGCTTCCAGTTGGCCTGTAGAGTCATTTTCCATAGCTCGGGAGCAGGCATGTACAGATGGGAACTAGTTGTCACCATCTTCTGCTGTGTTTGGGGGAAAAACTAATAAATACCAAATTGAAGGGAGACCTGAGCTGTCTCACGGATTTACTGCAGAAGTGCGTGTCTTCAAGACCTTTTATCATCGATTTTGCTCTGAGCACTAACGGTACAAGGAACAGCTGAATGTGCCAGGTTATCGGGTCTCCAAAAAAACAGGTTGGTGTTACTTATGGAGGTGCTAGTGAGATCTTGCAGGAAGGATGTGAAGTGGCTTTCAAGAATTGCTTTTCACTGTGTCATGGCAAACAATTTTAGATTTAATATGCAAATGTCTGCCAAAGAAAAGTATCTGGTTTGGCAAAGACTGATTTATTCCATCATAGGCTCCAGAGTAAAAATAAAAACAACTACAGAAAAAAAATCTGCTCTGAAGATCCCAGTGCCTATAAAAGATTAGTCTTAAGAAGAGTTAGCAGAGTGTTGAAAAATGTTGTGTCTTGTTTTCCATTGAAACTTGGCTGGCAATCTTGGATGGAAAACGCAAAATCACATAGTCTAACACCCACAAAGCTCAGCACTTTTCAGCTCAGATTAAAACTCTTGTAGTCATCTGCTTTCTTGTAGCAAAGGTGTGATACACACAGCTCCTGGGAAGAGTGAACATTTGATTACCAGGTCAGTCATTAGGTGAGGGGTAATACTCATTCCTCACTTCGGAGATGGTGGAGATCTTTTTTATTAAAATTTTTCAAAGCCCTCTGGGGATTAAGGCACCCAGTTTCCATTAATTTGAATTAAGCATCCAGATCCCGCTGGTAGCTTTGTAAAAACGCAGCTTTCCTGCCTCACAGTTAATGTACCTGTAGTTCAGAGGTTTTGAGCTGGATC
>NW_008823913.1:1592831-1602706 GCF_000699105.1 Pygoscelis adeliae
AGGAGAGGTTCAGCGTGAGGCCACAACAGGTTTTGCAAATGTAGTCAAACTCATTCCCCGATAAGGCCAGTGAGATGATGTATAGCTGAATGATAGGGTTTTTTCTTTTTCCCCCTTTTTTCTTCGGGTAGGATTACTCTCCCTTGAAGTAGCTGAATGAGCTGCAGCTTTTGTGCTTCACAGGGTGTCTGTCTTTCTCTCCTCCATGGTCACTTGCCTGAGCTCTTGGTGCTTCTCCCTCATCTCTGTTCAGACCTGAGTTCTTCTGGAGGTCTAGCAGCAGCAGCCTTTCCCTGTGCTGGGCTCTCTTGGTTCTCATTCAACCTCTGGGTTAAGCTCCCAGGAAAATAAATAGAAGATATCTTTGTAAGGCCAAAGAGTTCCCACTTCATTCTTCGCTTAGATGGGAAAGGACCAAAGGGATTTAATTCTTCTCTCCTTGCCCTTGCTGACTCTGAGAACGGAGGGAGAAAACTACCAAAGCTGCTGTTCGGCTGAGTTGTTCCAGGATTTAGAGCCTAAAGCCATGTCTCATTTCTATAAGGCCCTTATGCTCTGTTGATAATCTCTGAACTGTTTCTTCAGGGATGAACAAACCTCAGTCACTGAGTGTGAACTGAAAAAAAAAAAAAAAAGTACTAGGCTGGTGCTGATTTTGCTGGAGCTGTGAAAGGAGGCTGGTGTATTCCACCAGGGTATAGAGGTATTTCCCTCCTACACATGTGCTGTTAACGTCTCTGCTCTTGGTCCAGCGTAATTTCCCAAGACTCTTCTGGAGGGAACAATTGTGAATACAACCCTTAAGTCCTAACTGAGCCCTTGTATCTTAGGTCTTGACAGGGTTAGTATGATACAAATTAAGCCTAACTTGTAAATCAATTTGACAATTGCTCAAAATTGGCTGGGCATAGCAGTTGAAACCCACTTCTACAACGGCTGCAAATGACGGAGCTGCAAAAGCTCATGTATTTGGGGAGCATCCAGGGGCGAGCAGGGAGATCGACGGACTTCGCCTGGCAGAGACAGGTGGGAGAGCAGAACCAAGTGCCAGAGCCTTTGGACAGTCTTCCCAGCCTCATCCCCTGTGATTCAGGTGTATCAGGCAACCCCTCGGTATGTTGAAAGCAGAGAAGGCATAACACATTTCCATACCAGCCCCAATTAGAAATACCAATAGCAGGATAATAAGCAGTTCAGCATCTAGAATCGTTCTGGGGAGGAAGGAGCCACAGCGCTTCTCATTGCTGCAAACCCATTCCACATTTGTCTCCAGTCGGGCTTATTGCTCACAGAAACCTGAACTGCCTGCAATGCACCAGATGTGCAAAAAGAGCAGCCGTTCCTCTTGCTATCATAGGCAGCCACACTTACAACAACAGCGACTTGTGCTTTGATTGCTTGTCTAAAACTAAAATTCAATTACGCAGTGCAGGCAGGCTTTGCTGTGACACAGAGGGTTAGAAATTAATGTTAACACTGTTTCTGGTTAAGACTTTTTGTGTTGATAAATAATTCATAAGGCAGTTAGCTCTTTGAGTCTGACAACACAAGAATATATTAATACAGTAGACTCAGCTAAAGGTCAGCCCTGAACAGTGAAGCATCTGAGCCATCTTTTATTCATTTTCTGACACAGACTCATTAATTATTACCGCATTTGAAGGTCTGCACGGGAAAAGTGCTAATGAGAAAAAGGATATTGGGTTTGATATCTGACGCTCACTCTTTGAAATGACTTTAGATTAAAAAAAAAGAGAGCAGAGAGAACAATACAAAACACGCCAGGTAAGACCTTTTCTTTAATAAAAACTAAAATTAAAAAATGAAAGACCAGAGTTGGGAGACATCATTCAATCAAAACCAGTTGCTGTTGGGTTGCAAGTTTGAGTGGCTGATGGGTGATGAAGTTTCTAAGAAAGCACTAATACAGACATGATTAAAAGATGTCCCTTTTTAGGTGAGATGTAGTTGCTTTGAACCTTGTTTGTTGCCTTCAGGTTTGTTTTCCACATTTTTCATCTTGGTTGACCATTTATCTTCCTACACTGTTTATGATCTCCACACGAGGATTGCTCTGGCTTGGTGCTATTGTCACCTTTTTCCAGACCTTTTCCATGCCATGCTGATCTTAAATACCTTACAAAACCTACCTTGATACACTCATCCGTGCAGCCATCGACCCCAAAAGGAGATTGTTACTTTTCTCCTTTAGCCTGGTTTCCTAAGAAAACTAGATTTATGCAATCACGTGTCCTTGTGTGTCTGTCTGCACTTCCCCCATTCTAATCATTTTTTTAAGCCCATCAGTGAGTTGGTCCATCAAATTTGATGGAACAAAAAACATCTCAAAACCAGTAAATTCTTGCAGTGTTTGTGGGGAAAAAAAGAAAAGAACTCATCTTCAGTATTCCCACTAGGGAAAACGTTGAAGCTTAAGCTTATGCCTTATTAGATGTCAGAGAATTTGCACAAGAAGAAGCTCTAAGCACAGGCCAAAGGCAGCGAGGCCTCATTAGCAGTTCTGCTTGGGGAAGTGTCCGTAAGGTACACTGTTCTGTGAGCAGAACTCTGCTTATCTGTAAGACAAATAAGCATCGAAAGCCTCATGCTTTCGAATTCATTAACACAGGTGTGTCTTTATATTTATTAACGAATGTGCAGGAACCAGATCTTTAGTGACTGCTACAAATCAGTGCAGCTCATGAAATTCAGTGGGACTGTGATGATGCCAGCTTGAAGGTTTGATGTGTATGCAGCTTGAAAAAAAATATACTTCTAGCTCCTGGACTTCCAAATAACGGCTTATCTTTAACATCACGTTAAAGTCAGGCCACCAATACACCCAATAATCTTTACTGCTTCCTGCGCGTTTCCGTGGAGTTACTTGGGAAATAGAGGAGGCTTGCAGAACTGCACTGCTTACATTATTTTGGTCTATGGAACATTTCTTATTTGCATAGTGCAGCCTGTGTTTTGAAGTGATAGTATGCCTGTGAAAGAGGCGGTCTAAGGTTTTATGTGTGCTAGTAGATCAATGGAAACCTGTCTTGTATGGGCAGAAATAAATGATCTATCTATTTTGAGTTTCAGTTAGTCTTGCTCAGAAAAAATACATTTGCTTTAACTAAGATGAAATAGATGCTTTAAAAATAAAGCTTTTCTCCGTGCAATCAAAATTGCACTAAAAGATACACCCATCATTGATGTGAAAATTATAATACCGTGGGTTTGACGTAATCATTGAAGAGAAGAGAGCACAGGAGTTGAGACTAAAAGTCTGCCTTTAAGCTTTCATGCCACTGTGTCTTGGTACTGCTCAGTGTGTAGGAGGGGAGAGCCCACTTCTAATACTGGACCATAATTCAGGGATGTCATGCTTTGTCACAGGTAATCCCGTCTGCCTAGAGGAGTTTACAAAAACATCTTGTCTCTTCACACAGTAAAAACGTCCTCACCTTCACAACCTGATTGCAAACCTAAAACTTCCAGTACAATGTCACCTGCTGCAGAGAGCGTCTTAGACTCCTGCAAATAAGTACATTTATTTCTGAAAATGACTGGACTGTGATTTCTTCCTAAATTAAGGCAAAATTAAAAAGTTTTAAGGTAAATGTTACTCACCTTGGTTAAAAGTCACCTGATTTTTCAAGAAGGCTTTGAAATACAGAGCCCCACTTCTCTTCTACCCATGGGTAACAGCTGCTGGTAAAATGTGAGAGACCTTCCCTTTGTCAGACCTCGGCTGAGTAAACTGGCAAACTCTATTCACTAAGCCAGTGAATGATGTTTCAAGGCTGTGAAAATATTAGCATGTAATGTAACATCTCTGGAAATGTAATGTTTGCTACAGCTGTGTATAAATTTGTTTAATGGGTCTCTAACTCACCATCAGACTCATAAAGGCAGCCACTGTACAGGCTATTAGGCTGCAGTAACTTAATTGCTCGTTAATTGGGTAATTAGTGCTTTGTTTTGCTTTAAAGCCTAAACACTCATAAAAAGTGAATTAGCTGAGTAAACAAGAATGGAATTTTCATGATATGCTGTCCCAGTTATTGCACATAATTAATCAACCTTTTATTATCATTCCTTTTTCTTTTTTTTTCCCCTCTTAGCGACTGCCTCAGGTAGGTTGGGTAAACATCCCATTTCAAACCCCAAGGAAAGTCCCCCAAGTATATCTCATTCGCTGAGGCTGGTACCTGTATTCCACGGTAAAGGGTGGCTTGTGTACAGCCCCAGCCTGCTGAGCTGGTGTGCTGACCCCAGCACCGCTCTTGCCTCTCTCCCCCTAGAAGTAGAGAGGTTCATGGGCAAGTGGCTGGGACCTGGTGGGGACAGGTGGCTCTTCGGTAGGAAGTTGTACAAGAAAGGACTAATTTACTTCTTCCCATTTCCCTGCATACATGGTGTTCAGTTCCATAGCTCAGGCTAATCTAGCAGAAATGTAAATGAAAACCTAGCAGCCTGGAAAACTGGTTTATTTAACCAAGATGTGCATTAACATAAAACTATTGCTGTGCTACTTTAGGTATTTGGGCAAGAGATGGGCCTGCAAATGAATACACTTAGCAGAAAATGTTCCTCCCAGCTTTAACACAGGTACTTAAACTAAATGTTGGAAGAGGAAAAAGTAAATGGAAAGCCTGTTTGCACCCAACTATTGGAGGCTTAATGTGCACTCCCAAACAGGATCGCAGCCCCCTCATCCCTGCTAGGGGCACACGGAGGCTTGAATGCCGGAAGGATTGCAATTGGTTGCACTGCTTAAAACATGAGCGTCCTTCATTGGGATTACGGCCTTCGCTCTAACGAGCGGTTGCAGTAGTGCTGTAGGTGCTCCATGGTGCTCTTTCTTATATTGCTGGGCCTGACTGTTTAACGATGTCTTAATTGGCTTTGAGAACTCCTCAAGAGGAGGAAAGCAGGAGAGAAAGGAATTGGTGTATATTTTTTTTATGTTTATTCTTGCTTTAGAGAAAATTTTAAAAGGAGGACAACTGACGTAGAATATTACTCTTGTGTAATATTACATGTAGAATTTTGCATGTGAAGGACAGTTTGGTTCCAGTCTAAAGCGATGGAAGTCATTGCTGGATTTCCACATTGAAGGGAGCTTAAGTATTCACTGGTCGAAGCTGATGTCATAGTTGCCTGAGCATGCATGGAGTAAGGCTAAAGGATTTGGCTCACAAAGAGAGCACAAAACGCAACTAAAGTGAGTCCCAGTAACTTTTATATTTGGCACTTGTGGTCAGATGTTGATACTAAATATAAGCAGAACTTTACTGTAAAAATTATACCTCTTTTTATTGCAGAGCAATTGAGGTTTTACAAAGAATGGCACCAATCCATGGAGACTATTTCCTAGTGAGCTGATAAAGGGAACAGCTGCAAAGTTCGACACGTAGAAAGTTTAAGTTAGAAATCTTTGATCTGGTTGAATATATGAAGTTAACTGCTTCTTTCACGCAGCACGTTTTCTAGATTCAGCACTGACTATGGTTGTTTTCTTGGCTGTGCTCTGTATGGCGGTCAGTTAATGAAGGGCTAAATGGTCTGTGAACGAGAGCACCAGGCTGTTCCCTCCAACGTCGTAGGTCGGCTGTGGATGGCCTCCTGGGAGCAGAGTTTCTTAGAGATCTGGTTTGGTGTGTGCTTTCATTTAAAACCCATCTGTCAATAATGTGCAGAAGTTTGCCACACAGATATCGCTGTGTTATAAGAGATTAGAGCATGGTAGTGGTTAGCTGGTGGTGTGACTGTGGTTTTCTAGCATTCAAAATGCCGGTTGAATATGGCGTAGTCATTTCATTGATCGTGAGTATGGCTGAAGCAAAAGGAAGGACTGGCCAGATTTAGGAATCGGGCACCTGGAGTTATGATAGCCAGATGAATCCTGTGTTGATTGTCTCTTACAGACCTGGCATTTCTTGAAGTCACTAATTAAGGAATAAATACTCCTTTTTTGTTGATTGCAGTAAGTCTGCTAGACCATCACTTATTGTTTTTACTTCTTGAGACATTTGACCATACAAAACCTATAAAAGCTCAGGAAAGAGACTGGCTGCTGTTATGAAAAGAATTAGAGGAAAACTGAGTGAGTGATCTTAATGAAAAAATTGAGGCTATTTGAAATACCTTGTCTCTCTGCTGTACTTTTATTACGTACACTGCAAAATCCCCTACAAAAATGCTGACTTTAAAAGAACATGTGTGAAAGGTGTGTAATTTTTTCCATGTAATCTTATACCCTTACCTTTTTTTTTTAACTAGCATTCCAGGTAAGTTTTGGAGAATTGCAGAAAATGTATTCTGTAATTTGTGCTATTCATGTAGTTTGGAGGTTATTTTTCCCTTTTGCAGAGATTTTTCCAATCTACAATGAAATACTGACCCCTCCAAAACTGTACTGGAATTTTTGAAATTGGCTGAAGGTATAAATGCCTGGGATTAACAAGTTTCAGCCTTTTTTTATGAACATATATTAAGCTATGTGTAAAATATATATTTCTACCAAATAGCAATTTATCTTCTATTAATACGCAGGCTGCAGTGTCTGGCACATGCTGCAATGAGTAGACGGCAGGTTTCCCGTTAACCACTGCTTGCCTCTGCGCATGAAATACGTACATCCACATTCATCCCAAACGGGGTGCAAATTTGTAAAGCAGACTACTGCCGAAGTGAGGCAAAGTTGATTTATTGTTTCACAGTTGCATGAGTTCTGCTTGTGTTTTGGAAACTTCACTTGCTCGGTAGCTATTGAGAAGGAGATGGGGAAAGGAGGAGACAACCTGGTAGGCACCAGTGCTCAGTGAGCTGTGCGCTTTCTGCCTCTCTTAATGTGATAGTCTATTAGTAGCAGTCAACATCCAAATTGGAACCCTTCCAATGAAGACAGTCTTTGAAACTGAAGCTGCTTGTGTGTTTTGCCTTTGATGAAGCATGCAAATATGCACGCTTGCACACATATCTAACCAAGTGAAAGATAGGTTTCAGGTTTAACCTGTAATCCATTGGCCAAATGAAAAATCCTCTCGCTTTTGCTCAGGAGCTTTGCTGCTACTCCATTTTCTCTGTTTTTCAGGGTTATATTTTCCCTTTTTCATTTGTGAATCACCTTCCTTGAAAGCACAGTTCATATCGGAAAAACTTTCTAGCTGGATGCCATGTGTTCCTTAACAAAACTGAGCTTGAGAAAAAAAGTGAGCATTGTTAGAGCTGGGGGTTTTTTTGTTACCTGGAAGCTGGCACTAACTTTTTGTTGACTAAGTGTTCTAACGGGGATCAGTGAAGTTCCTGGCAGGCTTGTTATTAGATGTGGCCACCTAGCAACAAAACCAGAGAGATCACAATGGGGCGCAGCATTACCAGGGAAGAGTTGTTGTCAGTGAATCACCCAGATGTCACGCAAATGATGGGGTGGGATTCTTGTTTTTCAAGCATCCTCCCCTCAACCCTTTGGACCAAACCGAGGAAGCCAAAAAAGACAAGCATGCAGACATTTCCTTTCCCTCCCAGCTCTTCTGGTGTGATAGAGTGGTTCAGCTTGATGTTATCATCTTTATTATTGCTAGTATAATAATAAGGGTGGCAATCTTGGCATGGTGGGGATGCAGGCCTCTGCAGAGAGTCCCACCCTTGGAAGGCTGTGACATTGTTTGGCAGCTGCCTCGATCTCTCTGTTTCAGGGAGTTTTCAGAAGGATTGTAAAGGATGATAAAGGCTGACGGAGAAGACCAATCTGATAAATAGTCGGAAAACTTTCACATACAAAACCCAGCAAATCTGAAAACAGAGCCACGGCAACAGAGAGATTTATGTATTATGTATTGAAAAATAAAAGCATGGCATGCTTTGTAAATGCTGGATCGCCAGCTCTTCTGAGCTGGGGTTTACAGTCTATTAAATTACTCTGGGCCGCAATATGTTATAATAAATCGTTTGCATAGCACCTTTGGAGCACGCTGCCAAGCAGGGAAAAAAGAGACGACTTTTCCTCTGAAAAGCTTGCGGCCTGACCAGTGAAGAGTCACAAATGGGGCAGTAGTTCAGGAGAGGGGAGGTGGAAAAATTATTAGGAAGGGGGGCAGCAAAGGAAGCTTTCCTGGGGGGATTGTTTTTTATAGTGGCTGTGGTAAAAGGCAAGAGTTGGGGCTGTTGGGGTAACTGAAAGATGAGGAGGGAAGAAGATGCTGGAACTTATTAAGAAAAAAAAAGAAGAGAACAGGAGGGGATTTCTATCTTTTAGACTACATGGGATCAAATGCATTACTACTCTGAATAATGCCCTCGTTTAGCTCAGTTGTGTGATGGATTGAAGCTTCAAAACATAAATGAAACTAAGGGCCTAGATAGCCTAATGCTGTTATAAATTTTGAAGACCTGGTTTCAAATATGATTCAGGGGCCTTACTGAAACGCGTTTGGGGATCTCAGCTCCATCCCTGTTGGGTAATTGCACACATCACAGAAACATCACATCTTGGCATGATGCTGGTGCTCTGCCAAATGGAGGCTCCAAGGCTGCAACAGCAAGGGCAGCTGCAAGTTGTGATTTTGGAATATTGGCTGGGAGATGTGGAGGCAGAGTCTACAAAGTTTCTGCCTAGAAAGCATTTAAAAAGAGGAAGGAAAAAAAATCTCCAAGTTAATTCTCTCTTATGGAAAAAAACATGTTGGAAGAGAGGCGAGTACTTTGTGAAATTGCCAATGCCCCATTTTCCTGGGTTATAAAAATTCTGGCAAATACATCAGTTGTATTCCCCTCCCCTTTCAGATCACATGTAGTGTGTTTGAAATATTTTTTTAACATTCTCCAAATCACAACATTAAAAAGGAGGAAGAAAGTCTGAATAAAATCTACTAGGTCAAAGATGAAATGCTAGCCTAACGCATAGCAAAAGTAGCTGCATCCATTAATGTTGCTATTCTAAAACTCATGGGCACTGTCTGATTGTGTCCACCACTTGGGATTACTGACATTTTTCTCTGTCATCCAAAAATATAGAAAAACTTAGGCTGCAAACATTCTCAACTCTGTTTGAGTAGCTCTAATTTACATGACTTAGGTAGGCGTAAAAGATGAGAAATGACCTTTTCAACATGACTTCAGATATTAAAACGATCTTACAATCTTATTATCATGAGAACATTTCGCAGAGTATTAAGCTCAATAAATTACCTTTTCCCCAAGCTGCTAACCCTCGATCCCTCAGGGGCAGCTGCAGCAACGATGTTGGTTCACGGCCTTCTTATTTTAGCTGAATTGCTTAATTGGTATGTGTTCTACATCCCCGATTGAGTATTTGGAGCACAAATGAAGGTTAGAACCTTTGCGCTAGTTATCGACTGGAAGAAAATTGATTCACGTTCAGGAGTGCAGTTGGGAGACGATTCACAATCCTCCCTAGGAAGGAAAGATCCTGCTCTTTTCTTTTTCCCTAGATTTCTTGCAAAGGTCGCTCCAACTGAACATTGTCATATTTTTGGTTTGGTGGTTGCTTTTTTTTGACACAGCAAATCACTGTTCGAGAACCTGAGTTTTAGTTTCCCAAACATGTTTGTAGCTGAACTTGAAATCGTGGTACTGTGGATGCTGTCCTTCCCTCTTTGCCTCCCCCTGGTCTTTGCACCTGCATTTGTCATCCTCCAGGAGACCCTGCTGTGTTTCCATCCTATGGAAAAACAAGTTATAACTCCCCAAGTGTTCTCCACCTTCGCTGGATCCAAGAGAGGGGAGGAAAGGGCTATCAAAGAACATCGCTGTTTCAGCTCCCAACCTCAAGATAATATCCCATAAGGTGGCTTTCCAAGGACATGTTTCCATTGTGCTGAACATCTTTAGTTCAGTGAGTGGAAATAAATCCTTCA
>NW_008823913.1:1602750-1603067 GCF_000699105.1 Pygoscelis adeliae
TCACGAAATTGCCGTGCTGAACAAATTTAAACTAAATGCACATGCCTTGTATTGCCTAATAATTGCCCTTTTCTTTGCAATATGATCAAGCCCTTCTGTGCATCAACTGCTACAAATGCCTTTGTTTTTCTGTGATCTTTGTAGGAGGAACCTGAGCTTTCTTGTGGCCTGTATTAATAGAAACATCAAAATGGCATAGACTCTCCTTTCTTTTTAATGTTCGTTAAAGGGCAAACATGTGACTTAGCTAGCCTTAGCAAGATTCCCTCTGGCTCCGTGAGCATGCCAAAAAGAGAAACAAGGCAGCAAAAGAAAGA